>NC_062977.1:1869844-2176068 GCF_023078275.1 Leguminivora glycinivorella
TCCAGTATCTGATGAGTCAAAATATCTCTAATTTCCATTCTAACTCATCAGATACTGGCTAAATCCATGTGTTATTTAATCATTTCATATCACATTATGATACTCAACCTTAGAAAAAATTAAAAAAAAAAAAAAAATCATTTATTTCAGATAAAAAAAATCCATATTATCATTATTATCACACATTTTACATATAAACAAACATTTAAACATAAAAAAAAATTATTTAAAATTATTTTTTTTTTATACATTTCTACATTAAAAATTAAATAATAATTATTACATTTAGAATAGATATTAATATTAAATACAAGTCACATTGTTGCCGCGATGTTTCACTTTGCCCTGCTGGCGATAGTTATAAACGTCTTAGTAATAATTTATTCAAAAAAGTTGAAACTAAAATCTCTGATGGTGACATTAAAGGAGCCGCCCGCCTCTTGTTTTCTGATGATGCAGTGGCACCGGCCAATTCGGAAACCCTCGCAGCTCTCGCCGCTAAACATCCACCTTCAGACCCGAACCTTCATCTTCCAGATCCCCCTCAAGCCAACCATCCCGCTCTGACCGCCTCCGCCGAGGATGTTCTCGGAGCCATACTATCATTTCCCAATGGCTCTGCAGGAGGCCTTGACGGTTTGTCTCCACAGCATCTCAAAGACCTCCTGTACTGTGGTTGCGGTGACACAAAGGAAAATCTCTTGAAGGACTTGACGGCCCTTGTAAACATCATGTTGGCTGGTCAAGTCCCTCCAGAGATTACAGACATCCTTTATGGCGCCAACCTATGCGCCTTGACTAAAAAAGACGGCGGCATTCGGCCCATTGCGGTTGGCTCCACTCTGCGTCGACTCGCAGCCAAGATAGCATGCCGCGCTATACTTAAGGACCTTGCCTCCGAACTGCAGCCTATACAGCTCGGTTTCGGCTCCAAGAGCGGCTGCGAAGCTGCTGTCCACGCTGTACGGACATATGTAGAGCGCCAAGCAGGAGATGTTATTCTGAAGGTGGATGTCTCCAATGCTTTTAATTCAGTAGACAGGGGCGCCTTGTTGACACAAATAAAGGATAAAATTCCATCTACTTATAACTTTCTCTGGCAGTGCTACAGTTCCCCCTCTAAATTGTTCTACCAAACTGACCCTTTGTTTTCTTCCGTAGGTTGTCAACAAGGCGACCCTCTCGGTCCAGCAATATTCAGTCTCGCCATTCATCCCATAATTAAAAATCTAAATTCTAAATTGAACATATGGTACCTAGATGACGGCACCCTCGGTGGTGAAGCAATTTCAGTTCTTGATGATTTAGAAAAATTAAAAACTGACTTAAAAAACATTGGCTTATCCCTCAACTTTTCGAAATGCGAACTCTTTGTTTCAGAGACTTGTCCAAACAAAGAGCAAGTATTTGAACAGTTCGAACAAGTAGCTCCTGGAATAAAAACTATTAACAAAGAAACGCTTCACCTCCTTGGTTGCCCCATCATGGACCAATCATTTAATAATTTCATAGACACAAAAATCGAAAATTTTAAAGCATCTACACATCGTCTGGCTCAAATTAACATACATTCGGCATATTGCATCATAAAACACTGTTTATTTGTACCAAAATTTACATACATCCTCCGTGGTTCACACCTCTGGAAACACCCTTCTTTGATCTCAAATTTGGATAACTTAGTTTTGGAAACTCTCACCACCATCTTCAATATATCCTTTGGCGAAAGAACATGGACCCAGGCTAGCCTACCCATCAGGTTGGGCGGCTTGGGCATCCGAAAAATTTCTAGTGTGGCGCTGCCTGCTTTCTTGGCTTCGGTACACGGTGCTCAAATCCTCATCGGGAAAATTTTAGCCCCTTCCATTGGGGTCCTGGAGGCTGCGCACTGTACCGAGGCCAAGAATGTTTGGCAGCTAACATGCCCCAACACAGACCCGCCTGTCAACCCATGTTCGCAGAGGCAATGGGACGAACCTCTCTGTCGTCTAACAAGGGACCGCCTTCTAGAGACGGCTCTTGATTCGACAGATCGGGCTCGCCTCCTCGCTACTGCGGAATGGGAGTCGGGTCTGTGGCTGCAGACACTACCAGCCATCACAATAGGTACATTGCTGGACAATACCACATTCCGGTTGGCTACCTGCCTCAGAATAGGGGCATCAACAAATGTGCCCCATCGGTGTCAGTGCGGAGTTATGGTGGATAATCTTGGCCACCACGGCCTTTCATGCAGCCGAAGTGCTGGGAGAATTCCTCGCCACGCCAGCCTCAACGATGTCATCCGGAGGGCCCTTGTTAGTGCAAAAGTGCCGGCCGTCCTCGAACCCAATGGACTGGCCAGGGTTGACGGCAAGAGGCCTGACGGAATGACGCTGGTGCCTTGGAGTATGGGTCGGCCGCTTGTCTGGGATGCTACTTGTGTAGATACCCTGGCGCCGTCCCATGTTCCAGGCACCAAAGTTGGTGCTGGGGCGGCTGCATCATTGGCTGAAGACCTCAAGCGTCGCAAGTATGTCACCCTCGGCAGTAGTTACATATTTGCGGCGTTTGGGGTCGAAACCATGGGGCCGTGGGGGCCAAGTGCGCGTTGCCTCTACAAGGAGCTATCTAAGCGCCTTATAGACGCTTCTGGTGACCAGAGGGCTGGTCAATACCTTGCTCAGCGGATCAGCATTGCTATCCAGCGGGGCAATGCGGCCAGCCTTCTGGGCACCTTACCCAACGAGCAAGACCTGGGCCAAATATTTTATTTATAAGTTTTATTGTAAGTTTTAATTTAAGTAAGATAATCAAGTAGGCATATTACAATGCGCATATGAACGTCAAATAAAGCTACGCCGGCTCTAACCCTACGCCTCAGCCTCGAGAAGATTTCACGACGGTTTGTTTACATTGTTGACAATTTCTATTGACATCGATTTTAGTTTTCGTGTTGATTGTCTTACTAACGTTAGTTTTTAGATTTTAAATGTTTTACTAACCATTTATAGACCAGAAATTAGTCTGAAGTACCTAATAGTACCTACACTATGTCAGACGCCGGGAAAGAAGGGCTTAAAGGCTGAGTAGGTATATAGATGACACGGATAGTGATATTACAAACCCTGTAAGCCCGTTTTACAGCTAGCTATGTATAATTTCAAAATGTGTTCGGACAAAAGTGATGTGGATATGGATTAAAAGTCCGGAATTGCGAGCGGAGGCAAAAGTAGACATGGGTAACTTATTGGCGTATGAAACTTTCTTAAAATGGTAGGAAAATAAAAAGAAATTCAAGGTCAGATTAATTCATTTAAGCTTATTTTATAGCAAGTTCGAGAAAATGATTTTTATTTATTTGTAAGACTTATTTGGCGGCAAATGCTTTATATTTAATAGATTCTGTCAACATTGCCGTCTTTAGACTTTAAAACATCGATCTGTAGTCTTTCAATATTAACTTTACGTAGGATTTACAAGTTATTTTATTATGTTTACTGCTATTTTAATAGAGTTTCGAATGAGAAAAGTTTTAACGACGCCTAATTTTATGTGGCCAAGTTGAACGAATTAAAAGTTTAGTAGAAAACAACGATTTTATGTTTTCTTAAAGTATGTTTATATTTGTATTGATGATCTTACAAATATATATGTATATTAAAGTTTATTGATACTTTGTAATCAATATAGATATTATTCTTGCTAGATAACGAGTAGTTTTTCGTTAGATGAAACGGAAACCTTGCTAATGACTGTAGGTACAATCGTCTCGTTTTATAATAACATACTTTAAATAGTACAGTCACTGACTTTAATTGTTGATCCACTTCTAGCTCATTTTATACTGGAAAATCATAGCTTAACTATGCTTAACTATGAGATGTCCAGTATAAAATGAGCTAATAACCATTTATTTTTACACAAAACACAGTAATTACATTAAAGTACAAAGGCGAACTTATTCCTTTAAGGGACCTCTTCCAGTTAACTTGCTGGCGGGTATATTTTCGAACTCATGTAACCCGGCAACATTCAAATCAAGGGTGAACAGGCATCTTCTGGGCGAACTCACTACATCGTAGGCATCCTATTTGCCTTAGGCTAGTCTGTGGCCAAGAATAAGCCCTTCAATAATAAAAATAATATAAAAAAAGGATCGGGTGACAAAATGAGAAGCGTGTGACAGATGCAGCATCATGTACACCAAGGTACCAAAAAGATCAATAAATAAATACACACCAATACATTCTCTGGAGTTTCTTATTTAAATAGAAAGCTCGAGTGTAGCTAAATCACTCTTAAGATAAAAATGTCCGGTAACTAACGATTTAAATGCATTGGCTGCTCACATTTTTCTCTTGAATGAACTACTAACGAGAAACTGAGAATAAAATGGCAGTAGCAATATTATAAGCTTTTGTTTTATAAAATATTTTACACGGAAAAAGTTCAACGCATAATGTATGTATTTTTATATTTAAAAACAGATGCCCGACTGAATTCAACCAGAATTTAATTATGTACTTATGAAACTCATTCTTTTTTATGACTACTCCAGGCAGACAACCATGCATGGTCGCACGATTAATGATATAATATCAAGCTGTCCCTTTCGCACTATTTGTAAGTGCATAAATGTTGATATGTTACATAAACTTTGTGCAACTATACTGGTTTCTGTCTGAGATTGCAAGGAATTGTGATAGAGCAAGAGCTTCAGCTTTACGATCTCTTTCAGCTCAAATTAACGCTCAACAAAATGAGTTATGGCGTTGACGAACTAACTAAATTGCAAAGAAAAAGACATATTTTAGTTTGGTGTGTTTTATTTCACCTCCTTCATTCCATTGTAATCTAGCATTATCTATGACTACCTAGTTATTTAAAGTAATTACAAAGCAATAGTAATTTTTTTTTCGTACGTACTTACCTCTAGGCCAGCGCAAGTGTATAAGCTACAGTTATAAAAATTATTTTCCCTTGTTACAAGCCAGACTCTTTAAGTTGTGGTCTACAAGCTACAACAATGGCCGTACATCATGTATCGGTATAATTTGTAGGGCATCCAAACGTATATTTTTGCCGGATCCAGTACCATTGTTGTGCGGCCCCCTATAATCCCCCCTGATTGGGGGATCACGGGATATCCGCGCGGACAACTACCAATTGCGATATTTTTCAAGGTACTGATTTATTTTGCTACATTTTATTTCAGTTTTGGAACGGACTATGAGATACAAGTTATTTATTAGTTTTGTGTAAAATTCTCGTTAAATGTAGCTTTTATAATGAATTTTATTTTAAGTATGAAAGGTAGATTCATGCGTAGTGAAAATATATTTTTAATCCTACCGCTAAAAGACTTATACATTATTTATTCAAATTTATAGATTTTATTAAGGTTAAACGATGTTTTTTTCTTTTCGAGTGTTGTTGATAGTACTTCATTGAAATTACATAAAGTCCGTTATATTGAAATAACATTTTCCATAATACAATGATGTGTTCCTAGTTTATAATAAAATTTAAAACGAGACATGATTAGAGGTAATTGGGTTTACAGGTTTTTCTTGGCGAAATTTTCTCTCAAAAAAATCGACTCGAACTTGCGACCTCTGGCCTTGCCGGGGCCATCGCGCTCCCAACTGCGCCACGGAGGCCTGCTGGATGTGTCCGAATTTATCCATGCCTTCCCTCAATTCTCAACCGCCTTAGGGTGGC
Organism: Leguminivora glycinivorella; assembly: GCF_023078275.1. NCBI lineage: Eukaryota > Metazoa > Arthropoda > Insecta > Lepidoptera > Tortricidae > Leguminivora > Leguminivora glycinivorella. The sequence continues at coordinate 1,875,548 of NC_062977.1, forward strand.
GTTATAGCAAACATCTATCCGTAAGAATACATCTTAACAGGCACTGGAGTCTCAATTTACATTGAGAATTCGCCAGTAACAATGTGATAACCAGAGATCGTATTTTTGTGCGTCATCTCATACTAAAATCATTAAAATGACGTAAGTCACTAAGAATGTCGCAAATCCGTCCGATCTCTGGTGATACCTACTAAATTTGTTTTTTATCATGCAGAAACGTAAGGTAACATTTCTTCTGATTTCACGTAAACAATGTTGCAATAATGTGTAAGATCTCTGACAGTTTTATATCTGACTTTAGAGGGTCGTAAGTGAATCTTAATCGCTCTTATGTCGGAATGACTGCTATTATCCATTACTTTGTACCTTGAATATATTTTGAAAGATATGTTCATATATTAAGTAAGGTACAGCGGGGCAAATATCGACAGGGTGGCAAATATAACTGGTCCTTTTTTCCATGTTTTACAATGTTTGCATTATTAAATAGAGTGTCCATCGGTTGTATATGGTAGGCGTGTTCAGTGGATACATGTGAACTCAACATCAAAGTGTAATGGAAAAAATGGATTAGTTACAATTGACCCCCAGTCGAGATTTGCCCCGCTGTATCTTATGTAAATTTTACTTACGAAAATTTTTACAATCCAAAAATGTTGTCTGTTTTAAATAAGACGGGTAATATATAAAACTGAATACATAAACGGTGATTATTTCTTGTAATATTATTTTTGAAATTACGTTTTTTAAATACATTTTGGTCAAGTTTTAATAATACAACTGTTAATAAAATACAAAAAAATAAAAGAAAGACAAGGTATGTAGCCAAATGCACAAACATATAGGTACGATTATATTGTAATTGTCGTAGCTCTATCTGTATCGCTCTTCCGTGTATTGGAGTGACAGAACCAGACTGCGTTTTGATCGCGTTAACGATTGTCGTTTCTGCTAGACCGGCAGAAAAGATAGGTTATCTGCAAAGGAATATTAAAATATTTTAGAACTTCATTTGGTTTGAATCGGTGTCAAAGTGATTGACACCGATTGAAGTGACGACCGGTCTGGCACAGTCGGTAGTGACCCTGCCTGCTGCGCCGCGGTCCCGGGTTCGAATCCCGGTAAGGGCATTTATTTGTTTGATGAGCACAGATATTTGTTCCTGAGTCATGGATGTTTTCTATGTATATAAGTATTTATATATATTATATAAATATCGTTGTCTGAGTACACATAACACAAGCCTTCTTGAGCTTACCGTGGGGCTCAGTCAATCTGTGTAAGAATGTCCTATAATATTTTTTTTTTTTATTAATTCCGAATAAAAACATAAGACTTATCCACCCTATCATTGTCTCTCTCTGCCCCAATAAAGACCAAAAGAGATATTAAATTTAGGACAGTAAACTTTATGGCCCTTTACTTTGTGACGGAATGTTTTTCTCGATGGGTACAAAATGTTACAAACGTTTTTTTTACGTCTTTATAGCTGTTGGTCTCGTTCTTTGTCTTTGTGGGCTTATTAGCCTTTATTACTTATTTATGAACACATAAATTTATTTTATATTCCACGTTCCTTCACTTCTACAGAACAACTTGTACTCTTATCTCAGTTGACTATCTTGCGCCTATCTATCAGTTCTCACCAGTATCAGTATCTTGCGCCTGAGTGGACGCTTGGTGCGGAGCTTTCGGCGGGGCCGGCGAGCGAGGAACCCAAATAACTTTAACAGCGTATTCTTGGTCACATTTTAAGACTAAAATGTCATATAAACTTTTCTAGATTTCGTCTAGTTTCAGAGTTATTGCCAATTAAAAAAAAAAAAACATTTCCGTATTGTTACTCAGTACAAAAGGTCTTCTTAACGGCCCAGCCACGACATTGGTCTAAGCGCGGCAGCGGCGAGCGGCAGCCATACGTGCGAATGAAAAGTCCCATCGCTATGTCTCGCTTCAATGTATGGCCGCCGCTCGCCGCTGTCGCGCTTAGACCAATGTCGTGGCTGAGCCGTAACGGCGCTGATGCGCAATTGTGGAGCATAGTCTCACAGTCGTCATTGATAGATGCCAAAATGTGACAAGAAAAACTTCAAAAAAATTAGAAGAAGAAATTAAGAAACTCATTTTAATTGCCAACGTCCAAAAAACTAAAAAAAAAAAAACACATTTAATTTTTTTTTGGCGAAAAGTTTTTAAATTCATCATTGTTGATAGGTGTAAGTATTAACCTCGTATGGATTCTGTGGTCAGAAATAAATTATTTTTATTTTATTTTATTTTATTTTATTTTATTAACTTTTTTTCTTTCTTTTGGCCTCAGAAACGCGTGGTTCAAGTTATGCGGGTATCTCGCGAGCACCTTGTAACATACAGCGTCGACTCAGGACACTTGTATGAACTTCAATTGTTTTACAGGCATGCCACATGCTCAATATGAGCGTGCTTTCAGGCCCTACGCTTAGTAGTGGTAGTTATCGCATACTTCGTAAGATATTTTGAAATTGAAACTATAATTTCAATTTCAAAATATCTTACGAAGTATGCGCTTGAAAGAATCCATACCCGATATCCGTCAATTGTTGCTTGTATATAAAGTTTATATTTACGAGGATGTGTTTCATTTTCCATGTTGCGGTTTTATTTTATTTTTCAATGCCCTCTGAAAGGGTCATATTGGATTATATTCCAGATACTGCTCGGAAGATTTGAACGCTTTGAGTTTTTTTCTTTGCTTGAATCTCCTTTGAAACGGCTTGCGTTTCACCGTTATACTGACATGATAAATAAAATAAATACTAAAATAAATAATAAATAAATAATAGGTAAATAAATATTGGGGGCCAGTATATAAGGCCAGGTCAGAAGTACTCGAAACCGACGAGCATGTATGAGAAACGTTATGAAAGTGTGTGAAGCGAAAGTGATTTGTCAGGATCGTAGTAAATGGAAATCCGTGATCTCTGCCTACTCCTCTGGGAAACAGCCGTGATTGTATGTATGTAAATATTGGGGGACACCTTACACAGATCAACATTGATAAGATAATTCTTAGGGATTAATAACTTCTTAGTGATAAATTTTGACTAGAATAGAAACTTCAGTGTCATAAAATTAAGATGAAAAAAACAAAAAAAAACCCTATGTATAAATACTGTGTACCTAGCTATGAAAATTTCATGCAATATAAAAACGCAAATGTCTTATGTAAAGTTAAAAGTGTATTATTAGGTCAAGGGGTGCCCAGTTGAAGCAACGAACCAGGCTTGAATAGAAGTCCTTGCAAAATCTTCCACTTATCAAATTAATTTCACTTAATTCGTCGTTCTTTTGTCAAAATTAACACTGAAGTTCACAATGGTTTAATATCTTCCACGCACATACTCGTAATGGGGACAGATAATGAACCAAACATTTTATTAAAACTCAATACTTATTTATACAACACGGTAGCGGACTCCTAATATAATTTTTATACCATACCTTCGCAACGTGTGTCACTTTATTACAATTCGGGAGATAAATTACGCTCCTCGCGAGATAAATAAAAAAATCGTATCCCCGGGTCTGATATACGGAGCTGTTTTGATCCGTGTTATATTTACGACAATGGTCGTATCTTGTTACTGAATACATGACATTTTTGCGGGTTGTAAATCTTGAGTGACAGTTTTTAGGGTTCCGTAGCCAAAATGGCAAAAACGGAACCCTTATAGTTTCGTCATGTCCGTCTGTCCGTCTGTCCGTCTGTCCGTCTGTCCGTCTGTCACAGCCGATTTACTCGGAAACTATAAGTACTACAGTGATGAAATTTGATGGGAATATGTGTTGTATGAACCGCTACAAAATTATGACACTAAATAGTAAAAAAAAGAATTGGGGGTGGGGCCCCCCATACATGTAACTGAGGGATGAAAATTTTTTTTTTCGATGTACATACCCGTGTGGGGTATCAATGGAAAGGTCTTTTAAAATGATATAAAGTTTTCTAAAAAACATTTTTCTTAAAGTGAACGGTTTTTGAGATATCAGCTCTCAAAGTCGTAAAAAGTATGTCCCCCCCCCTCTATTTTTATAACTACGGGGTATAAAATTCTAAAAAAAATAGAGGTGATGCATGCTAATTAACTCTTTCAACGATTTTTGGTTTGATCAAAGTATCTCTTATAGTTTTTGAGATAGGTTGATTTAACTGTAATTTTGGCAGGTGTATAAATTGACATAATAAGTTTATTATATTTGCTGCTACGGAACCCTTTGTGCGCGAGCCCGACTCGCACTTGGCCGGTTTTTTTAGTTGATATTGATTCTTTGATTGTAACAGTTTTGAATGAAATGAGAGCATCGAGATTATACTTTTCTATGTATATAAGTATGTACTTATTTATCTATTTAAGTATGTATATCGTCGCTTAGCACCCATAGTACCTATAAGCTTTGCTTAGTTTGGGGCTAAGTTGATCTGTGTAAGGTGTCCCCAATATTTATTTATTTATTTTATTTTATTTCTAGATATCGTTTTTTGTATGTTTATTTTTTAAGTAAAACATGCTTCGAAACTGTATCATACGCCGGGTATGGCAGAGTAAAATAATACATAGTATTTTGATTTTTTACTGAAGTGATTAATTTTATAATGATATCAGTATCAAACAGTATAAAAAAGACGGCCGTAAAATGTCCAATATCTCCCAAGGGCCGATAACTTGGTTGACTAACTTCATAACCTAGTTTGAATATCCCACCTGGGCAGAAAACTGCAACTTCCCAATAAGCCGGGCATTATTTATTTAACTCACGCCATTAGACGTGCAGGCAATAACGCACGTAGCCGTAAAATGTCCATTACCTGCTGCTCCCGCGGGCCGCTTTATCTGAGGCAATCGCGCGTTACCCCATAATCGAATGCCATAAAGCGATAGGATATCGATAATACCATAATACCACGGTATTAACACCTAGGGTTAGGTTTATTTAATGATAGTGTTTGTAGCGTCTGGATTATTTATTAATTAATTAAATTTTGGGTGTTTCTAATTATTTATACTCATCATTGTGGGGCGTTTTCCCGTGCACACTCACAAATAGCCTTATATGAACGAACCGTACCATAAAATACAAAGACAATGAACATGTTTATTTTGAAGAAAAAAGTAAGTAAATTAAAAACGTGGGAAATAAGTAAGTAATAAATATAATAGTTTATTTTAAATGAATTACAAATATGAAGCATTGAGAAATAAGCTTTTTAACAAGCAATTCCATTCATAAGAGTTTTGAATGATTCACGGTTATTTTCATTAGACATATTGACCGGGATATAGACAATGAACATGTTTATTTTGAAGAAAAAAGTAAGTAAATTAAAAACGTGGGAAATAAGTAAGTAATAAATATACCTAATAGTTTATTTTAAATGAATTACAAATATGAAGCATTGAGAAATAAGCTTTTTAACAAGCAATTCCATTCATAAGAGTTTTGAATGATTCACGGTTATTTTCATTAGACATATTGACCGGGATATAGACCAGTCTATATCCCGGTCAATATAAGTCTAATTCCATTCATTTTACCAATTTCATTTATTTCACCGACTCCCTCTGCATTTGCCGTATGCTGCTAAAGATGTCAGAATAAAGCATTTAATAATATTTCAACCCTTAGACACAACTTTCATCTTTCAAGCAGAAGCGTTATATCAAAGGGATCTGTCTCAGTAATCCGGCGAATCAGGTGAAGTGAAATTATCTTACTTCACTTCACAAATGACCAGTCTTATGGATTAAAAGCTTTTAATTGGGACCTGAATGCCTATGATTTAGGTGAATCGGCTCGGGGAAATTTACTTAATGTTGAAGTGGGGAACAAAAGAGATGGTATACTTACTCGATTACTCGTAGACTAATCTAGAAAACCAATAAAGTTGTTTAAATATGGATTAAAACTGGGTAATATTCTATGTAAAAAAACAGTCGACTAACGGTCACCAAACGGTCAACAAACGGTCGCAAAATGGTCGTAGCGTACACGCGTGACCGAAAGCAGTGAATATTTATTGGATTTACAAAATGGCTTCTTGTATTCATCTTTTTCAGGTATCCTTAAACTTTATAAACAATTAAATATGCCGTACTCAGTTGTCTTCACTGAGGAAGATTAAAAAAAAATTGTAACGTGCGTACCGAGCTGCTGGGTTGTAAAGGATCGGGGATCATATTATTATGGTATTCTATAGAGCAACTAGTAATTTGCGGCATTTCACAATTGACACTTGTTGTCGTCAGGTTTTCATTAATATTACTATCAACATTAATTTCAGCGATCTGAACTTCTGTGTCATTTCTGCCTAAAATAATTAAGGTTAGAATAATACTAACTACGTTATGTATAGAAAATTAGAAATTTACTCTAGCACGCACTTCACAAGACATCTATTAATATCACACAAAATACTCTATTTCATTTGATACCTACTTTTATTGTGTAAAGCAATACTACACATCTTTTTTATCAATAAGAATTAAAAAATATATATCTAATACATTAAGTAACTACAACCTGCTTACTTGTATTATCGTTCTGTACTTTTCTTAACTTTCCCACATTTCTATAAAATGTCGAAGAGTGCTTAAATGGTCGTTGACGTTTATTTTTATTTAATTCGCTCATATTTAAATGATTCAAAGCAACCAGTCCACAACTTCACAAGACAGTTTGAGAAACCTTCGTATTTCAGATTGTCATTTGCGGATACAGTGATTTAGGAGCAGTTCGGTAATCAGACCTACACATGTGTGTACAAATTCTGTCAATCAGAACGGTTTCCGACAGTGACAATGACAGCCACAAATTCGTCCACATGTTGTTACCGTTATGTGTGCATACGTCAACAGCTAATAAAGTGTCGTTAAAAATCGTTCTGACAGTGACATTGACAGCAACAAATTCGTACACATTTTGTTACCGTAACGAGTGCACACGCCGACTACATTTTGTTATTGTATCAATACGGTCGCATTGTTTGCACGACATTACCACGCGTTATGTCACATTTGACAGTTAGTTACTGATTTGAAGATTTTGCGACTGAAATGGTTGTATAGGTAAGCAAAGAGCTTAAAAGCAAGCTTAAAGTTAGGTTATTAGAAGCTTGGGTGTACTAGTATAGAAGATGAAGGGTCTTAATTTTTTTTTTGTGGTTAATTGTACTAAAAAGAGTAAGAGTTTTGAACGATTCACGGTTAGTTTCATTAGACTTATATAGTCCGGAATATGGTTATTATTACCTTTTTGATTGTTGTCAAGCTTCTGATATTTCTAAGCAGTGCAATATAAGTTCATAGAGAAGTCACCTGTCACAAGTGAAAATTCTTCTGTACACGTATGTAGTTCACATTCCGAAGCATATTTTCAGCTCTGCTCTCAAGCTCTAACAGTACTTGTACTTTGCTACCAAAGGTTCTGTACATCCTTTCGCATGAGCTACATCACAGAATATAATAGTACAGAAGGCTCACTGCTTTGATGTTCTTTCATAATTCGTATTTCACATTAACAAACGAACCGCACGCGAACAGCCGACATTGAGTTCTAATGCGCTGCACTAAAGTCGTCACCACTGAATGGGCCGTGCATTCGCGGCCGCCGGCGTGAACTTGTAGCTCGTCGAAAGAATCGCGGAGTGAACCTCTCCTGGCATGAGTTACATTGAGACATAAAGCCTTTCGAGTTCAGAGGGTGCAGTTTTTGTGCATCGCTCGTTTAGTTGCATTAACCGCCTGCTTACGATTCTGTTATTCTCTATTTTAATGCAGTTCTGCTGCAACGGTGCACTTGCACTCGTGTGAAAGGTCTTAATAAATGTAGTGTTATAGAAACTTTAAACGGGTTTTATGGGTGAAACGTGCAGCGTTTTTAGTTTCGTTGAGTTTTGAGCGCGCCAGTATGAAAGTTATTACAGGAAAATATTCAAACTAACATTTTTGCGGAAAGTTTTTGAAGTCACTTCAGGTTGGGAGATTTTTTACTGTTTTATGTAGCTTACTCATATCAGGAGCTTCGCGGAATATTTTGACGGTTTTTACGATTAGTTTTAGTTTGCTAGATTTGTTAAAGTACAGTAAGCATGTTTGAAAAGATCATATAGCGAATTTACCAATAAATTCATCCATTCTTCATCTTCCTCTACGTTCTTTTTGTCACGACAAGATTGTTTTCAGATAAAAAATAAACAAGATTGATACTACACTAAAAGACGACACGATGTTAAGTTGATTATGAAGCAATCGCAACATCATCCTCGTAGATAACTCTCGAATCTCGTCTACGCAACATGTTGCACATATCGAAAACAGCTTAACCATCCTTGTATCCTATCATACTCACCCTCTTTTAAATTAGATCGACGTCTGGCCAGCTGCCAATCCTCTTTCAATCACTCGCCCGTATGATAACGCTTCTTACGATCCTCAGGCCCCGTAGCCGAATGGCATTTCTGCAACGCGAAACGAAATCGAAACGCCCGCAGAAAGGTAGCCTGGCTCTGTCGTGCCAATACGCAAAAGCAATAGAGATAGATAGCTACGAAAGAGATATTATCGTGAGCGTTTCGTGAGCGTTTCTGCATTCGGCTACGCACACTGATCTAACTTGGCAGGACACTCAGCATATCCGACAGCCCGGGGAACCATAAGCTTTATGGTAAAGGAATAAAATAGAGAGTCGGTAGGTTGTTGTTGACACTGCCCATAATCTAATCATGGAGTTCAGATGCTGTTTTAATTATTTTGACGTTAGGAAGTTTGAAGTTGTTATGAAAATGGATTTCTCGACAGTGTTTTGTTTTGGTTTAGGGATCAGGTCAGGATGAACTTTTATGTTAAAGCGGTGATTTAAGCCGGGTGCAAAGTTGTATAATACTGTCTTAATTATCTTTATGGACTTTTACTGTATCTGAGGCTATGTGAACTCAATGGTGTTACATACTTCCATTATTTTGTTTTGTTCGCAGTTTGCTAATTAATCAGTATAGCGAAGAAATCAAATAAATACCTATACATTATCTTGCAGGTACTTGTACAGCAAAACAATATGTACTATCAGCTGCAAAAGTGCATGGCGAATTTATCAATGAATTCATTCATAATTTTTCCATTTTGAAAGTACTTACGTAAAGGCGTAGGTATTGACAGATGTATACCTATTACAGAAAACATGAATGACTCAGGAACTAATTACTTAGATGCGCTTACTGGTATTCAAATTCAGTCACAAGTATCGTTCTAATATGGAAAAGAGAAAGACTGATTGAGTGACAAAGCAGAGAAAACGTTCGGCAGTTGTTGCAAAACCAAGGAAATATTTTCTTGATATAAATAAGTCCTGGAAGACAGCACCCCAATCACCAACAACTAACCCAGCACTATCCGTATCAAGCAAACATTTCAATAACATCAGCGTTACTTGGTGCCGCAGAAAATTTCAATCTACGTTGACAAAAGCAGTGAAGTTGGAGCTCTGCCAGGTTCTGAGAGCGAGCCTTTTGTCCCGCCCGGCAATCAGCGGAACCGAGTTAAAATGTAGGTTGTGTGCTTTGATGAGGATGTGCGGGATGTGATTGAGCAGGTGACAGCTTTTTTGGGACTTGGCTGGCTCTTTGTGCATTTGTTTCTGATTGAGAATCCAGACTGTATGTGCTTATGTGCTTTTTGTGAGGTCCGAAATAATTAGCGAACCCGAATCGAACATTCTTGACACTTTTTAGCTCATCATCATCATATCAGCCCTTTATCGCCCACTGCTGAGCATAGGCCTCTCTTCTGGTACGCCACTTGTCCCGGTCCTAGTCTCATCCAGTTGTAACCCGCAATTTTCCGGATGTCGTCCACCCAACGAGCTAACAGATGCCAAACGCTACTTAATCTGTGAGCGGCCACCATTCTGTTAACATTTTAGTCCATCTGCCATCACTATGCCTAGCAACATGTCCCGCTCAACTCCATTTTAGTTTAGTAATGACGATACGTCTTGCACCTTGGTGCGACGACGGATCTCGGTTGTAAGTATACAAAGTTCTGTAGGTATAATTTCATGTAACGATAGATAAAGTAATTTAACAAAATGTCATTGAAATATTTTATTATCTTATTTCTCGTCTCTCTATCCCGAACCTTCTTGATTTTTTTAATCAAAATATACAACGTGTTACACCATGCACTGAAAACCAGAAAACAGTTTGTTCAGAATCAAGAGTAGAATCGATTACGCTATATTTTAATGCAGGTTATTTTTTGTATTTAGTTTTCATTTTTTGCGTGCCAGGTCTAAAAGTTACAAAAGCAAAAGTTACTACTGTATCTCTGATAGAGGATTGCATACTTGGAAATGTTTTAATACTGGCTGTTCTTTTTATTAAAGATTGAATTTTTAAAATTTCGCTCTTCTGGCTCAGTGATAAGGTTCAATTTATCATGGCGAAAATACGACAGGTCAGTCCCTGTTACTACAAAGCGAATGTCAGTTGCCAATGTCACTACCGTATTTCAGGCAATAAGGGCTGTTTTTCTCACAATTTGTAACAAACTATCGCCTTATCGACTTTTGTTCTAAACCCAGTTTGTATGACTGACAATTGATAAGATACCTAAAGCCTTATGCCTTTGCAATAAGGATTACGAATTGCCAGTAATCTGTTTGGATCACGATGATACACTAACACGGCACGCATACGTAATCAACGAACGTAGAGTTACTAATCAACTAGACTTACGAAAATAAAAGAAACAGCAATATCTTTGGAAAAAATAGGCCGATTTAAGAATAAATTCTCTAGACTAACTCTAAATAATAAAAATCTGTTGGGGTGTCTGAGGTTTTCAGTGGTTGGTGTAACACGTTGTATATAGGTATACAAAGTCCTAAATTTCCTGTTTTAAAATGTAATATCAGATAAAACAATTTCATAATATGCCACCGAAATTCTTTCACGTTTATATTTTACAAAACGGTTATCACCCCTCTGTTCCGAGATAAGATCTTATCATATCATTGGGAGGGTTATTGAGCTCGGCAACAATGGGCAGGTCAAACAACAGAAGGGTTCGCCCTCATTCTGTACAAACATCATTTTGAATATGACCTGAATAATATGGCCACTCTTCTCACCTATTATGATCTCCTGGTCTCCGTGCCATGGTAGAAAAGTGTGTGTGTTTGTAGAGTAGTACGAATTAAGAATAATTTTTGAATTGTTGAATTAACCTTTGAGAATTGCTGACATTTTGCTTTTTGTCAAAGCTCAAAAAACGCGGTCATGTTATTAATAGAAATTGATACTTTTACGCACACTGTGCGGAAAGAAACTTGCCCGTTACAATTCTGTCAATCAGTGTAACTGTGTGGAAGAGTACACTACAGTCAATATTTTTTGATTAGATATGTCCTTGTTTCGAAATAAAGCTTTATTGTAAAATGTTGTATACTAGGTATGATGTACATGTGGTAATGTATGCTTGTTTCACACTTGTAATTTAAACAACTGTTTTAGTCATTTCAACCAATTCGTATGTGCCAGCAGCCATAAATTTTTGTCAATCATAAAACTTTTTTTTCTCTAACCTCGATAAACAATTTTGACCTTGGCGACGATTTTGACAATCTTCAAACTTTGTCATTTTCTAACCTTAATAACCTTCGTTTCGAATTACATTTAAAGTGTCCTCAGTGCATTAAATTCTGTTTCGGATCTCAATAGAGAAGGGACGCCTTAATCCTGAGGGGCGCCACTGAACCCTTTGGTCAGTGGTCGTTCAAGCGTCATTTGGACTTCAAAATGTGGCTAAGCTTAAACCAGATATAATTATAGTGAGTTGGTTATTAATGTTGCTTTGTTATCTTCTAAGAACTGTTTGAAGTAAATCAAGTCGAAACATGTTATTGACCAAATCATTACTTCCATGGTGTCCTTAACATCAATATTAAGCACTGTTACTATGTATTCGATATCAGTAACAGCCTTCAATGTCGCTTTCATAAAACCCAAAATATTTTAAAAATGGAACTGATAGATAGCACCGGATAGACTACTAAAGTGTGTAAATAGATATATATATATAGATAGATGATTTCTTTCACGAAAAAATTACATTATAAGTTTGCGTTTCTAAACAAAAATCCCATCATGATCGTCATAAAATTAAAAACTTAGGGATGACAGGAATAACATTAATAGATCATAATACATATTGTATCATATTGTAGAGTCATTGAATATGAAGGAAGCCCATTACATTCTAATGCCCTTAATTTTCCTGCACTGTGCAGTCTTCACCTCTAACCTCATCTATCTTTTTTAGGGTTCCTTAGTCAACTAGGAACCCTTATAGTTTCGCCATGTCTGTCCGTCCGTCCGTCCGTCCGCGGATAACCTCAGTGACCGTTAAATTTGATACCAATATGTATTACATCAATCACGCCGACAAAGTGGTAAAATAAAAAGTGAAAAAAAAAAATGTTTTGTTAGGGTACCCCCCCTACATGTAAAGTGGGGATTGTTTTTTTTTTCATTCCAACCCCAACGTGTGATTTATTGTTGGATAGATATTTAAAAATGAATAGGGGTTTAGTAAAATGTGTATTTGATATTATTAATATTTTCAGAAATAATCGCTCCTAAAGGAAAAAAGTATGCCCCCCCCCCCCCCTCTAACTTTTGAACCATAAGTTAAAAAAATCACAAAAGTAGAACTTTATAAAGACTTTCTAGGAAAATTGTTTTGAACTTGATAGGTTCAGTAGTTTTTGAGAAAAATACGGAAAACTACGGAACCCTACACTGAGCGTGGCCCGACACGCTCTTGCCCGTTTTTTTACGTAGGGTTATTTGGCTTTTGGCAGAATATAATTATGAACTATATATAACTTTTGAATTCTGAATACATGTGCCCCCGCATATTATGTTAAAGTTTTCCCATTCTATCGGCAATCAGGTCAATTAGGGAAGTGATTTCCTGTATTGTCCCGAGGCCTGGGTGTGACGGCACCCCGGATGTCTTGGCCCGCTATTATACAAGACATCCTATTTCGGAACGATAATTACTTTCGTTGGCATAGTTACTCGAAGGCCATTGACTCCACTTTGGATGAAGTGTCACTCTAATAAACTGAATGTGAAAGAGATTTTTTCGGTAAAATAACCGATGCTTTTGGTAAGTATAATGTCTTTTAGATATTCTTTCTTCTTGATTACATTATTATCTGCTTATACAAATGTGGCTATAGGTATTTTGAGCATAATTATGTTAAAACTAAAAATTTATCAAATTTCGGTTAGTTTCAGATTTAAATAGTATTATAACTTGAAACTGACCGTGAATCATTAAACTGTAATTGTTGAAAAGTTTCTACATTTTCAACAAATTTCTTTGTTGAGATAGTTCTTTGAAAGTTCAAAGTTCTTTTCAACAAAGTTAAAAATATGAGAAAATACCGTGTATGAATAAGCCAAACTAAGATTAAAGTACCTAATACAGTTAGATACATCAATAGTTACTGTCAAACAATTTTATAATATGTATTACTCCAGTGAAAATTTTGCCATTTCCCATACTCACTAAGTAATACTTGAATAAAATATTTGCGGTCCATATAATTTACGATCATAGTGGCTATCTTCTCTTGATGTTTGAAACTACCCTCATTTATTGGCTTTAAAATATTTTGTTGGCGATTTATGACTTATGGGATAACAGTAAATTTATAAGCGCATTTTCCAATATAAGTTATATGGATCCATTTCGCCAGTGTCAAGGTGCATCTTGGGCGATATATACAACATTAGTTTACTTTCAATATTACACTTTAAACAACATTCCAATATAAGTTATATGGATCCATTTCGCATCTTGGGCGATATATCTTTCGGGTGAAGAATGTGTTGCGTTAATAAAATAACACTATACTCTGTAGTTTAAGGTAAGTAAGTACTTAAGGTGCGGGACGTGGGTGACGTCATTTCCAAACTAAAATGGAATTGGGCGGGGCATGTTGCCAGGCAGAGTGATGGCAGGTGGACTAATATGTTGACCGAATGGTGGCCGTTATCGGATGTAAGAAGCGCCTGGCATCCGTTGGCTCGTTGGGTGGACGACATCCGAAAAACTGCGGGGCACTTCTGGATGAGATTAGCCCAGGACCGGGATAAGTGGCGTACACGAAGGGAGGCCTATGCTCAGCAGTGGGCGATTAATGGCTGAAATGATGATGATGATGAAGTACTTAAAAAAAAATGTTCACAGATAATTTATAGATTTTCGGGTAGTAACAATATTTGTACATTAACCAACCAAATACAAAACCAACTGGATCTGTCACTGAGCAACCTTTCTTTAACCTTTTTATTTACCCTGAACCTTTTGAAAGTAGATTTTCTTTACATTTATGAAAATACCCAAAGAAAGAAATTATAAGTCATATTTTGTACGGACAATAGTTCTTATGCAATTTACTATTGGTACGTTTTTATATTTTGATTGATATGAAAGTTAGTACATATTTACACTTAATCTATTGTAGATTGTTACCTAATAATATGAAAACTAAGAGAAGATATTTGAAGCTAATAATTTCATTTCATAATTTAAACAAAGTACATGTGTAGATTTCTTAATGCGCTAAAAATATGTTTCCTATTATCTTTATATATCTTTAAGTATATTATCTTTACTTAATTAAAACATTCATAAAATTGCTATTTCAGTCGTTTTCTTTTAAGATGACACTTTTCGCCTAAACGTTTATCCGAAAAATTTTTTACTGCCTAAAATAACAAATTAAATGAAATGTCCTTATAAAAAACAGAACCTTTATCAAACGTTCCGGCGACATCGTTGTAAAAGATAAGCTTGTTTTTACAAGATGTTTTGTTATCTTTTTCGATTCAAAACGTAAAAAATCCCTCAATGGCTCCCAGGGTAAAAAACAGCCCTTATTTCACGAGGGCTGTAAAATCATACGAAAATTATCGGCACTTACGTCAAAAGAGTTTCATTTGGGCCTGTCATATCCATGCCTAATGAATGAATACATAAAAATGGAGGGAACGAAGATGCATTGTAGTATTTCAGAGATTCAAAACTGAACTCTCAAATAAAGAGATATGCCACAATTTTGTGAGAAAGTATAAGCTACGCAAAAAGGTAAGCGTTTCATAAAAATTTGAAGCGTGCCTAAAAATTTTGAGAAATATGACTTAAAAGAATGTTGAATGCCAATGATCGTCCAAAAATTTGAAAATAAATAAATAAATAAATAAATATTGGGGGACATCTTACACAGATCAACTTAGCCCCAAACTAAGCAAAGCTTGTACTATAGGTGAAACTAAGCGAACACTATGATATACATAAAACATCAAATAAGATAAATAAATACAATTATTTATCATTTAGATTCAAATCATCATAAAAAAATTCCTACAGCCAGCTTTGAACATCAAGTTAAAATTTGTATGAAAACTTTGCACTTTTGGATAAAATGCAATTTTGCTATTGTTTTCGAATAGCAAAGTAACCCTTTACCGGTTTGTGGTGAAAAATATTGCATTTATATCTATAGGTACGGATTATAATATTGTATAGTCAAGTGCAGGACTATGAGTGTACAAAAGTTGCTAAAAATATATCTCTTAGCTCACACATATTGAGGTACGTGATTTATAAAAAAAGGGAATTCTTTTTACTAACTTTTTACTAACATTTAGGCAGCGGGGAAAAATGGAAAGTACGTTCGTAATAAAACTGTTTCAAAGTTCCCCGTATCATTAAAGAAATGACGCGAACAAAGATGTCATCTGAATAATTTACACATAACCCCCTCTGTCATTCAAGTGTCGCCTGATGAGCTGACGTATAAGTAATATCAGGGTCTGCAGCCAAAATTACAATTCTTCACGCTCCATAGCGCTTCGTAGGTATCCCTCTCTATCGCTCTCCCGTAGAGAGAAGTGCTTAGCGATAGCGATGAGCGTCAACGGCTGTAGTCTTGGCTACGGACCCAGGGGTCATGTCGGAGGTCGCAAAGTAAATCAATTTCACATTACGCTCGCTCCATTGGCGGCATCTAATGGATATTATATTTTGCTGAGTTCGTTTGGCACATGAGATATGTAAGGAAGTGGGTGAAGCATCCTTTAATGTTAATAAGTTTACTTGTTTATATGAGTACGTGCCTTTTATTATTGATCTAGTCGAATAAGTATGGTATCAAATATTCTGAAATGAAATGAAATGAAATTATTTAATACGCACAGTTTAAGGTACAGAAAGGTGAAAATATATATCTAGGAATACAAGTGTGTACTTCAGAGGTATCACTAAAACTACCTTACAGGCATGCATAATGTACTTACATTCTAATCTATTCAATAACCTAGCTTATTTATAGTTGAGAAATTCGTTTATACTATAAAAGCATTTATCCACAAGCCATTTCTTTAATTCTTTTTTGAATCGATTGAATGGTAAATCCTTAATCTCGACCGGCACTTGATTATAAATCTTTATACACATAATAAATGCATTCTTTGCTACGAGTGACAACTTTGTTGGAGGTATATACAATTTGTTCCGATATTGTGGACGTACAGGATTTCGATAAACTTCCTTGACTTGCTGGAAGAGATGGCCATGCTGATACACAAATATGCAGGCATTAAATATGTAAATAGACGGGAGCGACAAAATATTCTGATTTTTAAAATAAGGTCTACATGAATCTAAGGTTTTCAGTCCATAAACAGCTCTTACGCATTTCTTTTGCATGAGAAATGCATCATCTATATCCGTAGATCTACCCCACATAATTATGCCATATTGAAGAATCGGATGAATATAACCATAATAGGAAGTAAGTGCCGCATCTATTGAGACTACTTGCCTTATTCTCTTTAATGCATAAGTATACAAAACGATTCATTCTCGAACATAGGTCGATTATATGCTCTTTCCAGCTGCAGAACCGGTCAAGAGTTACACCTAAAAATTTAAAACTAGTTACTTCGTCAATTTTATGACCATTGTAGTTAACATCGAGATTTTGTGGTTTTCCCTTGTTAGTATAAAATTGCATTAACTTAGTTTTGGCTAAATTTACTCTAAGATTATTACACTCTAACCATTTTATTGTTTTTTCCAAGGTGTCGTTAATCAATCGTTCGTAAGTGGTTAGATTATCTGATTTAATAACAATACTTGTATCATCTGCAAATAAATAACATTGCTGTGTCAGAACATTTGGTAAATCATTGATGTATAATAGGAACAGTAATGGTCCCATTATGCTACCTTGTGGTACGCCATATTTATTATGTACAAAATTTGATCTGTATTTCATAATGTGTTTATTATTAGAACAATATTGAGATATCTCCACGCATTGGGTTCTACTTGTCAAATAAGATTTAATCCAATCATAAGCCAAACCACGAATGCCGTACCGATAAACTTTCTCCAGTAATCTTCTGTGATAAACGAAATCGAATGCCTTACTCATATCCATAAAAATAACGCTCACTGGTATTTTTTCGTTTATGCATTCAGTGACTGTTTTCATTAATTGGAAGATAGCAAGGCTTGTATTTCTATGTCGACGAAAGCCATTTTGTTCAGCTTTAAGCAAATCATTACTTTCGACTAAGTTACTAATTCTTGAATATAAGACTTTTTCATAGATCTTAGAAAATATGTCCACAAATAAAGCCCAGAAAAGACCAGAAATATATCGTCACTACTTTTAAAAAATCTCGTATCTCACGCTGTTCCTCAAAGTTAAAACGCAGTAAGTCTATATGCATTCCATACATACTTACTACAATTTTCTTTTCATTGACAGACGAAGATACAAGTTTTTTTTAAAGTAGTGACGATATGACTAAGCGCCATGTTGCAGAATTTCATAAGAACTATTTTCTTCATACTAAACTGAACTGTCACCCCATACATCAGAATAACAGCGCCCTCCTGTCAATATTCATATATTTCTGGCTAGGCTTTACCATACAGTGCGTAAACGTAATAAGGGCGATAAATGAAACCAGGCATATAATTCAATAATTATTGTTATCATTAATTAAGAGGTGTTTTTGAGTTACTCTTAATTTTCAGCCTATAATTAATTTTAGAAAAAATTCCCAGCAGCAATGTACTGTAAACGTGGTTGCGATGACAATCAATGACAACTGTCAACGAGCGTTTAACGCGAGTGTGTTTGCATTACGTTGCGGGCCGAATTAATTTGTATGGATAAAAAAATATTTCAATTTTAAGTAAAAGTTATCTAATTCCATTTTTTATATCCTATACTCACTACCGTTAAGAGGTTCGCCCGTATTAGGTTTACACCCTGTATACACCCAAAAAATTACAATCGGATATCGGAATCGAATAAAATGTATTTCCGTATTTTTTTTTTCAGAAAACAAATCGATTTTTTATTTTTTTTCCGATTTTCGATTTTTTATAAACTGATATCGCCTTTTGTTTGAAACTTTTCAAAAAGCACGTGAATCAAATAATTTATTTGCATAGTCTATGTTTGGTTTGTTGTATTTTAAATCTGACGGAGCGAAGCATTTTGTACTATGCGAAATTCAATTTTCGCCATGTAAAACATCAACTACTAGAAAAATATACGATTGTATTGTAATTATAATTTTGTGTTTTTTTTTCGGATCGGCTATCAGACTCCATCTACTAAAATATAATAAAATTCGGAAGCATAGCTCAATATTATTATTTTAGTTCGTTATCATAACATCTAACATCAGTATTTACTCACAGTATAATCTCCAGATTATCCAGAACATTCCAGAAGCCCGTAAAGGGGTCTCAAGGTTTCGTCGGCTAAGCATTTTGCGGCTAGGCTTGCCTAGCCAACGTTACAACCGCTTACGCGTCGCAGCTAGCTTTCCCTGTCTCTCCTCTGTAGTGGCGCGATAGCCACGATGGATGGCCACGTATAGATGGTCAACCAAAACTTTTCACTAAAAAAGTCGGCATATTTAATATTATACCGGCTTGGCTTATGACACAAACATATGAGGAAACTGAAGAATTACTTACCCTACTAACATATCCAGTTTAAAATACTACACACAAACAAACACACACACACACACACACACACACACACACACACACACACACACACACACACACACACACACACACACACACACACACACACACACACACACACTCACACACACACACACGAGGGATTTTGCCTGATTTTATATTGACCTGCTTTGAAGTATGGATTTTGAATGCTCTTGTATATTTCTGGCTCAGTAATTCTAAGTACCTAGTTTTAAATTTCATAGTTTAGAAACATTGTTTAAGAGGCTATTACATTTAAATACTTTAGTAGCACAATATTTGATAACAATCTTTAGAAATGGAAGAGCGGTACCTCCTGGCACAAGCTATAATAAAGCTTAAAAGGAGGTTCCAATCACCAGCTTTAAGATGAACATTGTGAAAGAAAATAAATATTTTTGATTTTTTTTTGATTTTTTTTTTGATATTTTTAAAATTACGGGCTAGCAACACTGGGTTTTAAATTGTTTAGAAACTCTTGACATGGTTATTGAAAATTTTAGAAATACGGATGTGCGTCCTTGTTTAGTTAAGTTTAACACCGTGGCAGGCAAATTAATACCGTGGCAGGCATACTAATATTCATGTTTCAGCGATGTGTAATGTTATAGTTATTGTGTCTCCGACTGTTTGACGTACATTGCTGCTTTTCATAGAGATACCATACTTTATTTTGCTGTTCATTGCTAGCATAATACTCGTAATCCGGTTGACAGAGTATATACCGCGCAGAGCGATCCGCACCGGACTAATATGTATTAAGTTCAGGGAGTCTTGAGTAAAGCTGACGGGTCCGCGCGGACGAGAACATCAACTTCATACAAATTAGTAGTGAGGGTCGGTCCGCGTGACACTAAAACCAGCCTAAGTACATCATCAACGGTTGACACTTTGGCTAGCCCGCAGCACTCGGAGACGGGCGCTGGCAAACAGCCAAGCCTGTCAATTCGAGTTTGTTTTTTAGAGCAGAAACCTTCTTGCGGTAGTGCTGTGCAGCTCGTGCGTTGCAAGGAGGGTACAGTCAGCAACAAAGCTATGAAAACAGACAAAGTGAAAAAAATATGTATACCGAGCTTTATTGTCTGTGCATTAAGGTGTGTATATATATTTTTGGCACTTTGTCTGTATTAAATCATTTACTTAGTGCCACCTAGTCCATTTTCTAGGTCTTACAGAAAACCAGCGTTGCGGAGTGTGCCATGTGGCCCATACCGTGACAGCTGAATAAGGACCATTTAGCGCAACTTATAATTTTTTGTAACTAGTGCTAATAAATGTTTTTTCTTCTTTCTATTTACAGCTGTGTTCAGTTGTTGACTGTACTTACTCACAATAGAAATAATTTGATTCGGTTTTCGTTACAGCATTAGATAAAACGATTCTCTTTCACAATGTACTAAAAATATTTTAGCTACGCATGTATTTTATTTTATTTTAATATAATTAATGATATTGTATTTATACCTACATTGATACGTAGCGTAGACATAATATGGTGTATAAGGATAATTTATTGTATTAAATCAATCAAAAACGATTGAATATTTCATGTTAATTTTCGAAACTAGTCGAAGTGTTTTGACATTCAAACATAGATTAGTTATGCTACAAAATTATGTTCATATTAGAGAGAAAGCTTGTCTGTAATACTAATTTAGAGCCAAAGTTATGAAATTTACGTAATAGAGTGAATGTGTTTCCAAAATAAACTCATTTTTCATAATATATTTTGAGAAGTATGCAAAATGTAACATAACAAAATAATTATAGTCTTGTAAGGGATGAAAACTCCGTAGAGGGGTGGGGCGTGCGCGAGAGCGTAGTGAAAGGCGGCGTGTAGCAGACTTAGGCTTTTATTTCCAGTCGGCACTATGCTAAGTACAATAAACTAGGTATCAAAGGCCGTACAGCGTCCTTGAGGACAGCAGTCGAGCGCTAAGGGAGCGATGATAGATTTAGTCAAATGGTCCACCAAAGTCCCGATACGGTACATAAGGTGTGCACGAATTGACTCCTAACTATTTCTCAAATTAAACATTGTTCAGTGGATGAGGTCGTTATCCCAGGAAAAATCTTAATAGCGACAACTAACTTTGAAATGCGCCACAGCACAGCGACATCTATTGAGCTTTGTGTGTAACAGACAAGTTGATCTTAGTACCAACATTGGTGTTTGTTTTTTACATGTGTGACTACTTATTTACAATCTTTACATTTACTAGTTACTTCAGTAAAATATACAAGTTACGGGAACAGTGTTCCATGATTTAAATATTTAAACATCGGGGTTCAATATCACAATATTGATACCCGTGGCGCCATCTGTTGACGTACGGCCAAACTAACAATTTGACGAATTTTATCTAAGAGTTACATATTGACATGGTTACTATAAAATTCTAGGCACCCGTTAACATATGTTGCACTAGGTTTTAGAATTTTAAGTCTACGGGAACACTTAAATATTTGCTAAGTTCACTCGGAAAACCAGTACCGGTGGCGCCATCTAGTAGCGGCCGGTTAAACTAAGCTTGTTTGCACTGAGTTTATACGTTTTGGTAAATGTTCGCGTTACAGTCTCCCCCTCTGGAACTGCAGTCGACCCGGCGCAGTGACAGGAAAGTCGACGTTGGGTTGTAGTCAGTGTGGGAGCACGTCCGCGTTCATTCCCGGTTGCTGGTACAGGGGTAGTCTCTGGGTCTCCCCCTCTTCCATAAGACTGTAGGTGCGTTCCGTAGTGCATAGCTACAGCACACATCGGGCAACTGCTCCTAACAACGCCTGGCGTTCCGCACCCATAACACGTGTTGACGGGCGGTGGCGGAGACGGCGCTGGCGCTGCTGTCGCAGTACAGGTAGTGGTTGTGGCTGGTGGCAGCACTTCAACTTTCACCGCTTCTCGAGCGGTCGCTTGTAGAGGCAAACTACGTATTGCGTCATTGAGACGTTTGAAACACGTAGCTGCTGTCAGGAACGTTTGCACGCAGGCTGGATCCCATTTACCGTCGAAGAAGAAAGTTGCCTTCACGAAGGGGCTATGCTTCACCGGCGGCGGAGCAGGACGTACAGCGCTGGTGATCGCCTCCAATAGCTGCTGGAACTGTCCTTCTGACATGTTAACAGCCATTTCTACACGTTGTTCCCGCAAAATCTTCGCTCTTCGTGTCTCGATAGTCATCAACCTCGTGACGTCACAGCACGGCCTCGAGTTGGGCGCCAGATGTAGGGGATGAAAATCCGAAGAGGGGTGGGGCGTGCGCGTGAGCGAAGGAAAAGGCGGCGTGTAGCAGTCTTAGGCGTTTATTCAGCCAACACTAAACTAAAACCTAATCTAACGAAGTGCCAAAGGCCGTACAGCGTCCTTGAGGACAACCGACGAGCGCAAAGGGGAGCGTGGTAAACGTAGTCAAATGGCTTTACAAAGGTCCCAAACGGTACACTATGTGTGCGCAATTGACTCCTAGCTAATTCTCAAATTAAACATTGTTCAGTGGATGAGGTCGTTATCCCAGGAAAAATCTTAATAGCGACAACTAACTTTGAAATGCGCCACAGCACAGCGACATCTATTGAGCTTTGTGTGTAACAGACAAGTTGATCTTAGTACCAACATTGGTGTTTGTTTTTTACATGTGTGACTACTTATTTACAATCTTTACATTTACTAGTTACTTCAGTAAAATATACAAGTTACGGGAACAGTGTTCCATGATTTAAATATTTAAACATCGGGGTTCAATATCACAATATTGATACCCGTGGCGCCATCTGTTGACGTACGGCCAAACTAACAATTTGACGAATTTTATCTAAGAGTTACATATTGACATGGTTACTATAAAATTCTAGGCACCCGTTAACATATGTTGCACTAGGTTTTAGAATTTTAAGTCTACGGGAACACTTAAATATTTGCTAAGTTCACTCGGAAAACCAGTACCGGTGGCGCCATCTAGTAGCGGCCGGTTAAACTAAGCTTGTTTGCACTTATACAGTTTATACGTTTTGGTAAATGTTCGCGTTACAGTCTTAAATTAACAAAAAACTTTATCGAGCTACATGAATCGTTATAACTCGTTAAATAATTTTAATTAAAGTCAAAAACGTGAGGTATAAAAGCAATCGACCGAAATCCACGAACACAAAAGTCCGTGAAATTTCAAAACTTTTAATTGTATTCCTCGTAATCCGATAAAAATATTAAACTCGTCATAAACAATCGAATACTTTTTAGTCTTTAAATAATGGCCGAGTGCTCAAACTTTATGTAAAAAAAAAGTAAAAATACCATAACTAATTGGCTCACATTTGCATGCCGTGCTAATGTGTGAGTAAGTAATATGGACAGCAACATATTTACCATAGTCACCAAAGTTGGGTAGTCACGTACTAAACGTTTTACACAACTTACTTAAGATTCTGCAGCGAGGTCTAGCAAATGTTTTGGGGTATATTCTAAAAGTGTGTTTTGCAGGGCTAAAAATTTGTGCCTCTTAAGCATTTGTCATCTTGCTTGTCAGAAAAAAAACGGCTTTGGTCTTCGTGCTCCTAATTCCTATGTGATTAATGCGAAATGAGACGATAGTCATATTATATAAGGTCCTAATTTATTAGTTGCAGATATTTTAACACATGATACTTTACATTAAAATAATTAACTTTAAATATAAATTAAGAAATCTTTTCATGTAACTTTTTTGATTTCATTTTCCTAACAAAAAAATTAATTATAGTTTCGTCTAAAAAAAATCATCATGTGCATTATCACATGTCACAATAACACTGTCTCTCATGTCAACAATTGTTTGTTGTAAACGTTGTAAATGTCGTAAAGGTTCGGCGGGAAAACTGCACATGTCATTGAAGTGGCCAGTTACAGTTAAGTGGTACGTAAAAGAGGTACTAGAATCTGTTCAATGAGTTTTCATTTAATAATCACATAAACAGGGTGTTTTTACGTAGCAAATTTGTTTTTCCGTTTTCTCCAAAAAAACATCGTAAAAGCTATAATGTTTCACGGTTTAATATACTCCAGAGACCGAGTACTATCAGCTGTAAAAATATCTGCATCTAATAAATTAGGACCTTATACAGCGTGTGGATTCCATACGGGCGAATAATGTACCCAGTAATAGTATCCGATGGTACGAATCGTATAGGATAATCATTTTGTTAAAAAGTGTTATTAATTAATAGTAATTAATTTTTGAAATCTGGCCAAGCAGCAATGTACACCATCCAATTAATTTGACATGACATAAACGTCATGTCGTAATGACGTTTAGGTAGGTACGCTAATTGATGTGGACATAATACATTGCGTGCTGAATTATTATGTATGAAAAAAAAATATCTCGCCTATTCAAAAAAAATCATGTCGTTGGGCTCCTTAGATCCGATACTAATCGTCATTAAGATATTCGCCCGTATGGAATACACACGCTGTATATTAAAAAATGGACACGAATGGACGGATGACATGTGGGCTAAAGCGACAACCAATACCCACCAAATCGAACCCGGGGTCGCGGAAAGCCTCGACGACGTTGGCGAATTTTTGACAAAACTGTGGGAAACGCTGATATTTCTAAGATTCTCAATTGATTCAAATTTAAAAAATATTTTTTTATTAATCTTAATACTGTACGCTGAAATGTTTTCATAAGCTGTAACAGGATTCCCGTTGCAACTCAAATTACATCTTCACGCTTTTAGGTATCTTGTTTTCAAAATGCCGGAATAACCGCCCGCCACCACGTTCGCTCGTGTGAACTGGCAGGAATCCAGATCTGCATTTAAGGCTGTATTTTCCACAAGTCTTATGATAAATTAGTTTTCTCCTAACAAGCGCATTTCGGGTCTTTTGGATGTTGCTAAACTAATTAGTTAGCAGCTCTTGGCATGGCTTAATTTGGGGATTAATTTAAATGTATTTTCAGCGAGGCGATATGGTAATGCCCCTTTATTAAGCGCGCTTATCTCGGTGAGACGGCATTTTAACTAACTAATATCTTTGTCAAAGGAATTCTTAAGTCTTATGCTAAATATTTGAGCGTAATAAAATAACTAGGGATTTTAATAAAATATATCAATCGTTGAACTGATAATTTCCTATTTTAATAGGATCTTGTTGTCTTATTGCTCTAAATATGCTCTTGATTTTTCCTTATTTAGTTTCATCTGAGACAAAAAGAGCTGTATGAGAAAGTAATTAGACATTTAATATGTTTCACGTTTTTGTTTTTTTAATAGTTCACTATGCTGGCAAGTTTTTGTTTTGTTTTAATACTGAAAGGTGCTCATGGAAATATATCATTGATACATTTGTCTCGTTTTCTTTTTCTAATTTGATGCCTTTCTATTACTTACTTCATTCATTAGCGCGACGACTCAAAGTGAGTCTTGGCCTCCAACACAAAAGCACGCCACTTTACGCGGTCCAGAGCGACCTCTCGCCAGCCCTCATTGACGCCGAGTTCACGGAGATCTGCCTCCACTCTATTTGTCCAACGATATTTAGGATGGTCAACAGGACGACGTTTAGTTGGAGAACCCAGATAGGCCCTCTTGACTGCCCGATCCTCACCCATCCTTATAAGATGGCCAAGCCAGCGGAGACGATGTGCCTTGGTGTCACCTATTATATTCGGTTCGGCTATTAGATGTTCAATTTCGGCATTCTTTCGGATTTTCCAACTGCCATTTTCTCTTTTTACGAGTCCCAGAATCTTCCTGAACACCTTACGTTCTGTTACTAGGAGGCTGTTTTCCTCCTTGAGTGTTAGTGTCCAAGCCTCACACCCATAAATTAAGATGGGGCGGATCACGGTCTTATAGATCCGTAGCTTTGTGTGTCTACTAAGAAGCTTGGACACCAAGACCTTGTGGAGCGCAGCACTGCAGCGTAAGGTATTTTGAGTTTGGATGTTGATTTCGTCCTCCCTTGTATGTGTATCAGTGACAGTGCACCCGAGGTATTTACCTCAATAAAACGCTAGCTTATTGTAACTTATTTATTTATTTATTACGTTCAAATATATCACGTTCCAAACCTTCGAAATCCGTTTTTAATCAATTCCAATATTTTATAAACAATTTGTACGCATGAGCGCGCACGCAAATATAATAACGCCAAGGAATACAACCCGTGCGACGGGAATCTGATGAAACGAAATGTTGTTCACGATTAATGCCATCAAAAACTCTGTGCCTCGAAATGTCGTATTACTGCGTAGGTAATATGATCAGGGGAAATCAAATGTAAATTTACTTGCTCAGTGCAATAAATATGGTATTGGTGGAGTAATTTTTTTATTAAAAACTGTCAATAAAAGTTCTGGATGTAAACATCTTTATTACTCGTATGCTTACTAAAAGGAAAGATGTAGAAAGTTTGAAGTAAAAAAAAACCAATGATTCGGAATGGAATAACAAGTTGCTCACTCAGAAGAACATACCTAATTTTTGCAACATAATAAAACGATATTAGAGATTAGTTACGGTTGTAATAAATACATTCTTAGGAACTTCTTCGAATTCTTCATAAGCAACTGCTTTAAAATTTCTTGCTAAAGTTTCAAAACTCCAATTTCTAAATAGATGTCAGTGTTTAAATTGTTTCATTCAGTTTTCGATGAATAAACAATTTCCAACAAATCTGCTGGCTCAGCAAGTTTATTTACGAATTTGCCTAATAACTCAAGACTAAGCAATAAAAATAACCAACGAAGCATATTAGGGAGGTAAAAAAACTGGATGTATCTTCGGATCATATCTCATTCGAATTAATAATACTGGCAGTTTTCCAGCGAATGATAAAAAAATGCCGAGCGGCCCAGCTGCCAAGGTATATGTGCTTATATTATATCCTCCTATTGTAGCATTCGTATTGTACACGTTGACCAGAATTCTGAGGCCTTCCCCATGCCCTGGCGGATATGTGCTCATAAATCACTTTGGCAAGCTCCGCGGGTCCAACTAGGCTGGTGAATGGTGGTTTGTGGGCCATCCCATCAGTTTCTTCATTACGGTACGAAAGAGAAATGCTTCTTGTCACAAATAACGTCATTTTTTACCGTCCATGTTTGTCTTGTGTACGAAGATCTGAATTGAACAAAATTTTCTACAAATATCGCCTGTAATATTTACTCAAGACGTAAAACGAATAATAATGATAACTAGCTAACGACTCGGAAATATGAATTTATAAATAGATAGATAGATAGATTTCTTTATTTCATGATAAAAATTACACTATAAATTTGCTACATGTCAAAATTATGTTTATCTTCTCATCATGATCGTCAAAAATTACATAATAGATTCAAAATAAAAATAATTGTGTCTCCCAATAAGGATCGTCATTTACAAAGAAAGAAAATACACATGCCAAGCTAAATAAAATTAATAAATTAAGTTACAATATACGAATTGGAACAGTACTCGAATTCTAAAAAACTTATTTATAACGATGGATCTGTCTTTACTTTAAAAAACATAAATATATCAATCATTTCATTTCATAATCTCGTTCATAAAGTTGTCCCACTTAATCTCATAAGTTCATAAACGGCAATAAAATTATCAAACCTTCTTTATCTCCACCCAGCTCTGTCTTCCTCATTGTGAGTAGGTATGTGGAATGTCTCATTAAAGAACCTACAGCACAATAAAGAACCTACATCTTACAAGTCAAACAATGGAGCGCTGCACATTGGGCAGATCTCACTTTATATCTGTTTCCTCTGTTTATCTATTTTCGTCTGAAATTTCGCCTTTTGGAGGAACTATTTTGTTTTTCGATTGGGTCTTGTATTGCGATAGTTGTATTTTATTCTGTTAGATGCACTTTGGCTTTAGAAGCTTAATATAAAATGTCTATTGCTCTTTGATCTCCTGCATCTTACACTTTTTCTCTCTTAGACACTTATTCGCTTGTTTTAATTAGGTTCCTGTTTAGTTGGGGTGTGTAATGATTGGTATAACTTTTTTTGGTATAGTAACATTTGATATAACAACATTTGGTATATATTTAAAGGATATAATCACTCATTTGACATAATTAACATTTGGTATAACCACAAAATGTCTACTTTTATTTTGTATAATCATTATTTCGTATAACACTTATTTATAATAACCGTTATATGATATAACTATCTATTGATATACGACTAGTATCATGATCGGTACGCACCCGTTTAGTTGTATGTAGTTGTAGCCATTTGCCAAACTGTAAATACATAGGTATCACATTTGCAAGATTTTTACAAAAAATAGATTTGAAACTGATTCTTAATTAAAAATCTCTGACATAAAATTCAGTGAAATCTGCTACTATTTAGTTAGTTACACACACTGCTTTGAGTGAAAGAGAAAAACTACCAAATTAGCGTGCAAAAAATAAATATATGCACACTCAAAGAGACTGCACGTTTCTCTTTGCTTAATAAAATCGCAAACAAACGTAGGTACAATAAAGAGCAAAGTAAAAATATACATCTTTTCCGTTTTCTGCGCCACGCTGAATTCCCAGCACTGTGGCATTGCAAATATTTTTCAATGGCGCTGAATTCTCCCGATGGAGACCACAATGCGACTCTAAAAACAAATCTCTTAAGGAAACAGTTTCAACTGAGGTTCATCCAAGTATATTTCTTCGAAAGGCTGTGGGATCCCAGCGCATTGTATAAATTTGACAGAAAACAATCGGTCACCGTCCAAACAAAGGAATCGTTCTTAGGCATCGGTATTGTTTACGATCTTGATCGATTACGCCTTATTGCGGAGTCGTAAGCGTCAATTTCGTTTAGTGACCGGCTGACCAGAGTGAATTTGCGTCTCATAAATATGTAGACGATCGGTTGAGTCGGTTATTGTTTAGTTAATGGTCGCAGGAGTAATGGCGTGGAAACCGTTTGCGTATTTGCTTTTTTCTCAATGTTTTGTGTACACAGCCTTTTTGGACGGGACTGTTTTATTAACATTACGCTTATGATAATCGTTTAATGGAGTCCTCGCTGGATTATGGTTGAAAGCGTTTGTTTTTAGCCTGTTTGCTCCTGACTCTTTTTTTTTTGTTATTTTTGCATCGTTGTGTAGAATCGGGCTGTGTTTTAGTCTTATTTTTGATACAGAATGGATTTGAATGCACTTCTAGTTTAAAATCGAATCAGTAAATTAAACTATAATTATATTACGATTAAAATAAAATGGTTCAAAATATATAGGTACATATAGTTCGTGATTTTGATTGTTAAATGTAATGACTGTTTCGACAAAACGATTATAATATTTGTTTCGAACTATTTAATACTATAATTTTAGAACAACATTCAACTTCCACTTTTATATCACACAAAATTGCAACATAAAAAAAAAACCGTTTTATTTATTTCATACATCCATACATCCACACAACACGTAGGGGTATTTCTACATGATTAAAAAAGCCGCCACCGAATTGAAAACTCAAAGTCGAGGCCCCACGTCCTTACCACGAACTTGTTCGAGTTTAAGAATCGCTCTCATAAAATTCCTGTCTTCATTAAACTTGGCCGCGGCACCAACTTCTGTTGGGTTTCCAACAAATCCAACTTTTAAACGTGTCGGGGTCTATCATTAAAACAGTTGGGAAGTTACGTGATTCCGTTGAGTTTTTCTCTTGAGGCGTAGTTTTTCCTCGATTAGCGGGCTTCATGCGCTAAGCGGTTAGATTTTTTTAGCAAGCGCCAGTGGGTACAGTAAAAAAATTACCTACTTTCACAATGTTCCTCTTAGAACTAGCGATTGTAACCTCTTTTTAAGCTTTCAACGGATATAACCTGTGTCAGGAGGTACTGCTTTTCCTTTTCTGAAGATTGTTACAAAAATTATGCTGCAACATCACAGCTGCACCATTTTTGTCTGCTGTATCAAGTATTTGTCTCGTATTTAT
Source organism: Leguminivora glycinivorella (assembly GCF_023078275.1). Classification (NCBI taxonomy): domain Eukaryota; kingdom Metazoa; phylum Arthropoda; class Insecta; order Lepidoptera; family Tortricidae; genus Leguminivora; species Leguminivora glycinivorella. The sequence continues at coordinate 1,905,635 of NC_062977.1, forward strand.
TCCCGTGGCCGTTCCATTCCATGGTCGTGTTTTTGTCACTTGTCATATCATGCGTCACTTTCGCACTTACATACTTGTTAGAACGTGACAGACATGGTGACAAATGATAGACAGCCGTCCATCTTAGCTCTGCTGTTGTAAAAAAGATACATAATATGTATACGTTGATTTAGCCCGTCTACCCCGGCCGTTCTCTCTTCTTCTACATGGCATTATCCCGGCGTTTGCCAGAGTCAGCTGTCCTACTTCCTTTTCCCCCTAAGGTTGACGATTTTGCCTACTGTCAATTACGATAAAGTCGCTGCAAGACCAACGTATCACAACGCACATCACTCGTATCAAATCCCGTTCATCCCATTTCGCAAAGTCAGTAATCCGTTAAAGGAACCCAGTAAAAAAACGCAGGTTTGAATCGCAGAAGAAATGGAATGAGTAACTAACTGTTGGAAATACCTTTTATTACGCCTCTTTCCACTGTTCCTGGACTGAGATTTGAATGAAAAATTCATGAAACTGCCTCCGCCCAACGCATATTTTAAAACTCTTACTTTTCCTATTATACTGAGTGAATTATTATGGGACGTGGAGACATGCAAACAGCGTAATATAACATATTGTGTAATATATTATTTTTTACAGATTGATTACGCACGATGTTAAATTAGTACGTCAATATAATGCAAACAAACATTTTACGGACACAAAGAAGCATTTTTATAACAAGATTAAATATATCCAACGAAAGGGCATTATTTTGTACAATGTAATCCAACTATGTACTTTTAAATTACGTAATTCTGTAATTATCCGTTTTCGTAGACTTACTCGTATAATTTGTGTTTAAAGTAATATTATATTATTTAAAAATATTGAAAAATTAAAATTATTGTCAAAAACATGTTTACAGCTTTCCTACAATAGTTTTAAATCGCTGAATTCGCAACTATTTCCAACGACATCCCGTGTTTAAACTGCAAGGTGTCAGTATCACCTGTAAAAATAAAACAAGCGAACTATAACAACCAAAAAGTCGATTTCCACGGAAAACACCGCTCTGAATTGGGTGTCAAGCGCAGATCGTTTCAAATGCACTTGAGCGATAAAAAAATCCCCATTTTCATGTTGCGAATTTTTCCCGCGAACGTTTGACGAGTTCCGAATAGGAAAGGTCCCTTTTGATTTACATAAACACAGCGACAGATTGGTCCGGCTTCCAACTAGGATATCCGGTTTGGGATCGTGCGATCACGGATAAAGTTGTGACCAGCTGGCACTTGTTTGTGATGTAAATATGGAAGATGCAGCTATGATTCCGAATGTGAATACTTTGGTCGTGTACTGAATTTTCGCTATGACATGGGGTTCTTCAAGAAGCAGGTATTATTGCTTATGTCCGTGGGCGGCGATGACTGCATTTCTCATCAGGCGGCTCGTCTGCTCGTTTGATGCCTATAATACCTAAGGATAAGTTAGACCGATTTTTCATTATAGTGTAAATAAATATATATATAAATAAATAAATATACCCCTTCATTTTACGCAAAAACGACTGGGTGTTACAAGTTTGACGTGTCTGTCTGTCTGTCTGTCTGTCTGTGTGTGTGTCTGTCTGTGACATTGTAGCTCCCAAACGGATGAACCGATTTAGATTTAGTTTTTTTTGTCTGAAAGCTGAGTTACGCGGAAGTGTTCTTAGCCATTTTTCATGAAAATCGGTCTACTATGTCGCTGTCGGGGTTTTTTCAAAATCAGATGTCTCATAGTATGAGAGAAATTAAGTTCCCATAATAAAACCAGTTATGTAGGTACCTATAAATCCTATGATATGTATGATATCATACTTGATTACAAATATTCTTTAACGATATAGGCAACAAACGAGCAGTCGAGCCAGTGAGACATAGAAAATAGAGGAGCACCAGAGATTAAAGAACTTGTTTCATCTAATAGACGGACTTTCCCAAATTGACCTCAGCTGAATTGGAGTCACTATTTAAAAGTACGCTGAGGCTGCTCACCGAAACCTAAACGACCTACACTAACCAACGTGATGCAAATTTGTTGTCCACAAGTAATTTAAAAGACACTCCGGAGGCCCGTAATTAATTACCGACCCGAAAAAAAGGTTGAAAGTTAGGTCTACAACCGCGAGCCTCACATTACGGTGTCCCAAGAAAAACCAGTTCCGGTCATTTCACGCGAGCTTTAATACCCGGATTACCGGGTGCGCTTTGGCTAACTTCATCCGGTTTTTTAACCGGTTTTTTTAACGTACGTCCGTCACTTTGAGAGCATTTTTTAATTATTGAGGTAAGCGATCGCAAAATGAAATTCCCCGTGATGTACGGTCGAATGGAAATTATTAAAAATGGAAATTTTTAATTCGGATTTCCGTCATATAGCTCTAAGTGAGACCTTACAAGCATTTTTTTGGTGTTGGTAAAGTGATGAATGGTATTGCTTCTTAGCAACTCTTTTTTACTGTAAATGGGCTTACTAATTAATGACCACTGACCACGAGGCGAAGACGTGGCACTCGATGAAGCGAGCTTGTCGCGCGATAAATGATAAAAAACATCTGGCTGTCCCTATCGCACTTACTAATAGTGTTGTAGGGACGGCCTGATGTTTTATAATTTATCGCGCGACCATGCTTGCCTGCCAGAAGGTCCATAGACATAATTGAAGACACCAAAGATTTTTATAAGCATTGGAAGCATTTTTATCTAAGGCTGTATATTCATACCCGATGTGACGATGATCAATTGCTTTTGTGAGCTCTTTCAGCTCACAAAAGTGTCCAATAAAATAACATAACATGTGAAATATTTGACACCCCTATTTTACTCCCCCAAAAAGGTATTTTAACAAACAAACCAACGCGTGTTAAGGAAAAATAACAAACAATAATCCGACGTGAACTGGCGCGAATTGCTCCATAAAAAACACTTGGCGAACTATTAGGTGTGCGAACGACTACATTCTTTCATTCATTCGTTCACGTTATAAATTTCATCGCAAACGCGTGGTTTCAGGGCGGATTGTGCAGCCACGAAAACTGCTGGTGAATACCCATTGGGCTATTGCCCAAGCTCAGATTCATTCTTCAGTATCGATACTAATATTATAAATAGGAAAGTGTGTGCGTCTGTTTGTTTGTCCGTCTTTCACGGCAAAACGGAGCGACGAATTGACGTGAATTTTTAGGTGGATATAGTTGAAGGGATAGAGAGTGACATAGGCTACTTTTTGTTTTCTAACGCAACGCAATCGAAGCCGAGGGCAAATGCTAGTTTTTAATAAAACTCGACTTATTTTGACATACTGCAGAGGTCCATTTTTTGTAACTGTTCTTGAATATAATCAATATAAAATTAATTCACGTGTTCTTGGCGCTTTAAAAATGTATCTATAAAACACAATATTTTTTAATTAAACTTTATAAAATTGCCGAGATGAAGTTCGAATGAATGAGGGAATTGTAAACGGCGAAACGCCAAAATCCCAAAATATTATTGAGATGGCATTAGGTATGCCGTACCTTTCTCGTTTGGATTATTAGCTCAATAGGTAAAGTTAGATTAATTCATAATTATGTCTAGGCCTAGCACATGATGGCCGCGGGAGTATGTCGCCGCGAGATAGATGACACGTCTTTGTCTAATTGTATTAATGACATAAGGACAGGTAGTCTATCTCGCGGCGACATACTCCCGCGGCCATCATGTGCTAGGCCTGCTGATGTAGTTCGAAATGGTTTCACTTCGTATTTTGCTGAAACGTATGGACGTGTCGTGCGGATTCTATTTCAGTCAGTTTCAGCACAGAATATAATTATAAAAGTACAAGTACAGAAGGCTCACTGTCAACAACCTGTCAACGGACTGCATACGACATTGAGTTCTATTGCGCAGCGAGAAGGTCGTCAAACTTTATGGGCCGCGAACTCGCGGCCGCCGGAACGTATGAAAGAAACTCGGAGTGAGCCGCCCCTGGTTTCAGTACAAAATATACTGACACTTTCCGACGAACTGCCGAACGTTTCCGTAGTAATACGAAGGAAAACCATTTCGCTTTACATCGGTACAAAAAACACAAAAATTACTGCAAAATAATTATACACCCTGTTTTTATTAAATTCCGTTAACTTTAAGGGAAGGTTTTTTACATCAAATACAATTAATTTGTCTAAGAAACTAGCGTCTTAACTCTTACGGTTATCGAGTTATTAGAAAAATAAAAATAATTACTGAAAATGTGTGTGACAGCCTTTACGAATTCCTAATGTTATTTGTTTTGACATGTGCCGTCAATCACTTGACACTAACTTGAATGTTATTCTTCACACTAATTAATTCATGTATTATGTATGAAAATGATGAAAATTTTTTTATTGCGAATTTAACTAAAAGTGATATACGGGATGGTTCCTGATAATGAACCTATGTGTCGAATTTAACGAAAAAAAACCACGGTGTATAAAACTAAAAATATTTTAATTTTTATTAAGCAGAAACGTCTGCTAACGATTCTAAACATTTTTATATTAAAGGAAAAAATGGAAAAATTTACGCTTCCCACGACGCTTTTAGACGTCACCCCAAGACGTGTGTACAGAAGGAAAGGCATGGAAAGATTTGCGAAGTCCGGCGTGGCTTCCGTAGCTCAATTGGTAAGAGCATTGCACGGATTGCAAAAATGGTGCGGGTTCAAGTCCCGCCGGAAGCGTAAATTTTTCCATTTTTTCCTTTAATATAAAAACGTTTAAAAATATTTTGCTCGTAAATGTATCAATTCAAAAGTTACATTCAATAAATGATATCGACAAATCCCATCCGTCACGCCGCCGCAAAATCCCACTGTATTACAGTCAATTATCGGAAATCGTAAACCGCTTACGTTATAGGAAGGAGAATGCAATTTATCTTGTAACATTATGCAAGCGGGCACTTTAACAAATGATGTGCCCGTTTCTGTTACTAAGCTCTCTTCAATTGAACGGAAGATTCAGAGAGTATCTTGTGTACGAGCATTTATTGCAATTTTTATATACAACGTGTTTCCGGTATCACTCAAAACCTCAGACACCCCAACAGATTTTTATTTTTTAAACTCATCTGGAGTATTCATCTTTTAATCTGATGGCTACTTTTTTTAAAATTAAATTTTTAGATTTCTGTACAGGCCCCGTAGCCGAATGGCATTTCTCCGACGCCAAACGAAAGCGATACGCCGCTGGCTCTGTCGCGCCAATACGCAAGCGCGATAGAGATAGATATCTACTAGCGCTTCGTTTCGTGAGCGATTGTGCCATTCGGCTAGCCACCCTGCTCTACTTGACTTTAGCTCTACCTACACTCAATAAAATAATTGCTAACTACCATCATAAACCATAAAACTATTTATTTCTGTACGTTACTGTAACGACATCAGGTTTACCAATATACAGCTAAGATGTCATTGTAAAACACTTTAAACCTTTGTCACAGTAAACTTCAAATTGGACAGGTAATCGCTTTGTTATGACTTATGATAAACATTAAGATTAAACTGACAAACAACGTCAAACTCGTAGCGGAAAAAATAATCGCCCAAGTAACCAGCCAGTATTAATACCCCTAAATACTGAAAAAGGTAAACAACCTCTAGCAATGCGATATACACAATGTTGTATTACGAATACAATGGAATAGGCACGTAAAAAATAACTAATCATACTAATTTAAATAAAAATATTACCCCCATCAAGATAGCTCAATCGATTCTACTCTCGATTCTGAACAAACGGTTTTCAGGTTTTTAGTGTTAAGTGAAACACGGTGTATAAAAAACTAATGGGATTAATTTCAACTTTTCTTTTCTACTGGTTGTTGAGAATTTCTTTTGTCAGATATGATTTTACGGAAATATGAATTCTTATGGATTTTAATTTACTTACTTATTTCTGTTTTGTGGTTTATGACTATTGTGAAATTGAAAATTGAAATTGAAATTTCTTTACTGCCACAGACACGAATTAACAAATTAGAAAGTAGGTACAAAAAAAAATTAACTAAATACTAAATTAAATCCAAGTACTAAATTTTGACTAAAGTTTAGTTTTAGTTTCTTATATAATTATATAAATACATATGTTAAAAAACTAAATTAAATGTAGCTATTATTGTGATGTATTTTCTTCTATGTTTGCTTAGTGTTTAGTTTTAATACCAGTTTCGGAACGCATCCTAAATTGTTTACATTTATCATGTCTCGCTCTCACATCATTTTATCATATATATTTATCTCGTATGGGGAAATTACGGGCATGCGCAAATGGCGTTATCTTTAGAACAAGATTTAAACAATATGACATGAAAGAAGAAAAAGAATATGTCAGAAGATGAAGAAAGAAAATCGGTGACGTTCACGGCGGTGGTGAACTGCGGAAAGAAATAAAGAAATAAGAAATAAAACGGCGAGCGGAAAAACCGTGGATTTAATTAAAACCAAAAGTGCGGCAAAGGCCTATACGTCAAAGCGCGGGTGAGTGTAGGGCTTTTATTTATATATTTTTCTTTTAAGTTCTCCCCATTTGTTCGCATCCCGAAAACGGGTGCAATCTTCCTAAGGTGCCGATTTCCGGACAGAACCAGCGCCCTTTTGTCCAAAGAACCCAAACTCACGCCAATCGGGTGGCGGGGAGGTTCTCTGGTACATTTGGTCCTTCGAGCCGGATTTGCGGAAATTCGAGCTCAATTTTTTCGGCGCCTTGGAATATTTCACCCGTTTCATTTCATCAATTATATTTCGAGCGGTCGAAATATAATACTCATTTCATACAATTTTGGGGGGACATTTGTTTTTGAGTTCTCATTTTTTAATATATTTTATGTTTTGACTGGGGATTTTATTTATTACATCTTCGTTCATATCTCACATTTACAATTTCGTCTTTTGGATTTACATTTGCGGCTACCTACTAGGGTATTTTTTGGAAACTAATGTTTCAACATTGAAATTTATTACATAAATTCATTAGAAATTCAATTTCTTATAAATTTATTTTATCGTTGACATTTCAAATTAAAACAGTTTGGTTGCTAGGTTACTATATACTCCATATAGGAAACTATAGGACTATTTCGGCTAGGTAACCTAGTGCTTGATTAGCCTTGCGGTTCTAAGAGTGGTTTTAGAAGCTGAAGGTTGGGGGTTCGAACCTCAGCTCAGGTGTGGCTTTTTGTGTTTTTCTAAACATTTATATTTCTTACAAAAGTGGTATAGAGCATTATTTATCGGTATTTGATGCTATTTCGATACAAAATAAAATTTCAGGGGTCTTAAACATTTTCTTAAAAGTTTAAAACATAAACATTTTATAATATATTAAGGTTAGCGGTAAAATCTTAATGTATTATTTGCGGCTTGCGGGTTATATTTAACTTAAAATTTCAAGATTTATTGCGGTGATTTACTAGTGCGGAACTTTTAATTAAAAATAATGTGTAATTGTTACGTGTAGTTTTCATGTTGTGGTTTGTGTTAGGGTTTGGGATTCTATTGATTATATTGATTTGGGTTACGTATTCAAATACTACCAACGGAAAGATGGCGGCAGCTAGGCGGATACAGTTGTTGCAAATAAAACATCATACAGCGTGTCGTAGTATTGACGTATTGGATGCGTTGGCTCGGAATCCTGAATTGTCTCCAGAACAAGAAAGTGATTTCATAGTGCGGTTTCAAGACTTAGAAAAGGTTTATGAGACATTTACGGAAATGTTTTATGAACTTCAGCTCTCTGCTGCGGATATAGAGAGCTTTGATTTGGAAAGTCATCTTCAGGAGTATGACGCGTATAACAAAAAATACTATTTTATTAAACAACGGCATTTAGGGTTGACAAATTTAAACGCTTCAGCTAATGCGGATAATAGCTGTAGCAGCGGTAACAATAATGACAATCCTAAGAGCGCGCGGAATAGGGCAGTTCTCCCTAAAGTGAAACTTCCTACCTTTGCGGGACAGGTGGAAGAGTTTGTTCCTTTTATGGAATTATTCCAGTCGTTGGTGGGCAATGATGCCACCTTATCGGATACTGAGAAGATGTATTATTTAGCGGGGTCGCTTTTAGGCGAACCAAAGACTTTGACTCAGCATCTATCAGTCACAGGAGATAATTTTTCGGTCGCGATTGATTTATTGAATGCGCGGTATAACAACAAAAGGTTGTTAGCGGATCGTTTGTTGCACAACTTATTGAGTGCACCTCATGTAACTTCTAAGGGGGTAACTGGTTTAAAGATGTTTTTGAACACCTTGATCGAAAACACCTTTAAACCAGTTACCCCCTTAGAAGTTACATGAGGTGCACTCAATAAGTTGTGCAACAAACGATCCGCTAACAACCTTTTGTTGTTATACCGCGCATTCAATAAATCAATCGCGACCGAAAAATTATCTCCTGTGACTGATAGATGCTTTAGTACAGCCGCTAGTGTCATCCAGCTTAGTACGATATGAGAAACAGTCACTGCTAGAATCCCACTGAACGCCTAGGATTTTATAGAAACTAGGCCCATCCGCATTGTCAAATATCTTTCGAGGTTTTTCTAAATGCTCCTCTTCTATGTCCTTTAAGACTTCCTTACTGCTTGACGTCCATTTACTAAGCTCAAAACCGCCAGAGCGTAGTAAATCTGTCAGTTCCTGCTTCAACTTGCCTGCGTCTTCTATGGAATCGGCTCCGCCTAAAATGTCATCCATATACACCGAAGACCGCAGAAGTTGTGCCGCAGCAGGAAACTGCATCTCTTCGTCATCTGCCAACTGCCTTAGCGTCCGAATCGCAAGGTATGGGCTTGACTTCATTCCGTATGTTACGGTATTTAGCCGATACACACGCAAAGGTAAGTCTGGGGACTCCCGCCAGAAAATGAGCTGGAAACGCCGATCCTCCTCAGCAATCAAAATCTGTCTAAACATCATCCTGATGTCCGTTGTAAACACGTAACGATGTAGCCTAAACCTACATATAATTTCCGCGATATCCCGCTGTAGTTTTGGACCCGCATGCAAACAATCATTTAGCGCAACACCATTAGTAGATGCGCAACTAGCGTCAAAAACTACGCGAATCTTATCACAATCCTTTTTAAAAATTCCATGATGAGGTATAATGTAACTACCACTGGCGTAGTCGTTTGGTTCCCCTTCACACAGTGACATATGTCCTGTTTCGGCGTACTCCCGCATAAACTCCGTGTATTTCTCCCTGAAGACCTCGTTGCCTTTTGCAAGGAGCCGCCTCTCCATGGCTAAAAACCGCTTCATAGCTATGGGTACAGTGTTACCGAGTTCAGGGGCGTCCGATATAAAAGGCAACCGTGCTGAGTATCTACCCTCTTCAGTCCGTGAATGGGTATCTCTAAAAATGGTCTCGCATTCAAGATCTTTAGGGTTTTCCGCCTTAAACGGGATGTCTTCAACCTCCCAGAACCGTTCTAAGATCCGATCTGTGCTTGTGCTACAGAAAAAGGCCTGAGACGCACAAGGAACTCGAAGGGAAACTCCAATATTGACAGGACCTGACAAAACGTGTCCGAACACCGTTTTTGTCACCCGTGGAATGTTATCATGGATTTTGATGCGTCCGCTGAGTACAATGTCACAAAGTAAATCCTCACCTAATAAAATATCAATCTCTCGACTCACAAAGAACTGTTCATCCGCAAGATCCAGTCCCCGATAATTATCCGCCAACTGAGCCGGCAACGAATATCCAGGCAGGTTATAACTGATTTTATTTAAGACATTAGCCGTGGTCACCAGCACTGGCTGATCCGTCAGCCTAGGTGTCATGGTCAGATTAACTGCTCCCCTACAACCGGTTATAGGAGTACAGCCCAGTCCTGTGATTGGATCGTCAGGCTTAAACCGCTCTAAGCCTAACCTCTGCACACAGGACTCCGAAATGAATGTGCTCTCGCTCCCTCCGTCCAGTAAGGCCCGCGCCTCCTGGTAGCGTCCGCTGCTATCCAAAACTCTAATTATTGCCGTCGCAAGTAACACCTTTGGTTTCATTGCCTGTGATGCCATCAATCCAGAGACTCCAGGAACCGCACCTTCTGGATTGCCGCTGGTTAAGGGCGCACTGACAACAGGAACACTTGAAGAGGACGAGGCAGCATTGTGAGACTTCCCATTTGTAGCCACGTTTGACGTCAAACGTTGTTCACGATCTGAACCACTTGCCGGAATATCAAAATGCAATAAATAATGGTGTTTAGCCGAATTACACTTGTAACAATTCTTGTTATAAGTGCATTTATCAATGTTGTGACCGTTCAAACACTTGAAGCACAATCTAAGTGAAACGACCTGACGCTTCCTAGCTGCAGGCTTCATCTCCAAGAATTTCTCACACTTCGCAATAAAGTGTCCGCTTTTTCCGCATAATCGACACGACGACGCCGACGCCGAACCCGCACCTTGAAATGCCGCATGAGCCTTTACCGCCTGGCTCTGCCCACCACCAATACGCCTTCCCGCCGACGTACTGGCCTGTGGTTCCGCACTGGATTCCAAAATCCGTATTTCAGTTTCCAAAAACTTAATGAGGTCCGCGAATGTGGGTAATTCTTTGTCGGCGTGCTTGTCTTCAAAGTGTTTCTTCAAGTTACCGTCTAACTTTTGGAAATTGATGTAGAAGAGCAAATAACACCACGAATCCACCGGAAATTCCATTTTTCCAGCGCTTTTGTGTTTTCGATCAAGGTGTTCAAAAACATCTTTAAACCAGTTACCCCCTTAGAAGTTACATGAGGTGCACTCAATAAGTTGTGCAACAAACGATCCGCTAACAACCTTTTGTTGTTATACCGCGCATTCAATAAATCAATCGCGACCGAAAAATTATCTCCTGTGACTGATAGATGCTGAGTCAAAGTCTTTGGTTCGCCTAAAAGCGACCCCGCTAAATAATACATCTTCTCAGTATCCGATAAGGTGGCATCATTGCCCACCAACGACTGGAATAATTCCATAAAAGGAACAAACTCTTCCACCTGTCCCGCAAAGGTAGGAAGTTTCACTTTAGGGAGAACTGCCCTATTCCGCGCGCTCTTAGGATTGTCATTATTGTTACCGCTGCTACAGCTATTATCCGCATTAGCTGAAGCGTTTAAATTTGTCAACCCTAAATGCCGTTGTTTAATAAAATAGTATTTTTTGTTATACGCGTCATACTCCTGAAGATGACTTTCCAAATCAAAGCTCTCTATATCCGCAGCAGAGAGCTGAAGTTCATAAAACATTTCCGTAAATGTCTCATAAACCTTTTCTAAGTCTTGAAACCGCACTATGAAATCACTTTCTTGTTCTGGAGACAATTCAGGATTCCGAGCCAACGCATCCAATACGTCAATACTACGACACGCTGTATGATGTTTTATTTGCAACAACTGTATCCGCCTAGCTGCCGCCATCTTTCCGTTGGTAGTATTTGAATACGTAACCCAAATCAATATAATCAATAGAATCCCAAACCCTAACACAAACCATCATCATCTTTAGCTAGGGCATTTGATCCTTTGGGGTGGATCTGCCCAGTAATCTTTCAGGGTAAGGTCCTCATGCAACAACTCTGGCTGAAAAATTTGTCATGGGATGCAAACGCTCCTGATGACGTAGTTGCGGAATGGCAAGGCATTTTAAAAGATATGCCTCTTATTTCAAATCTGCGGTTGGAGCGCTTTATCTTATTAGACGTCAAATCGTGTTCTCTGCATGGTTTCTCAGATGCATCAGAACTTGGGTATGGTGCAGCGGTTTATCTGAGGACTATGGGACATGACGGAAGGGTCAAGGTTAGTTTGATGATGGCAAAATCGCGAGTCTCGCCGGTTAAATCGAAACTAACTATACCGAAACTTGAATTAAGCGGTGCGGCGTTGCTAGTCAGACTTTTGAAATACGTTGTTGCTGCAATCAGTGATGACCTGACGATAGACGGAATCTTCGGATGGTGTGACAGCACTATCGTTCTCTCGTGGTTGAAGACATCGCCACATTTGTTGCAGACTTTTGAGGGAAATCGAGTTTCTCTGATTCTAAATTGCGGTTTAAACATAGCCTGGAGACACTTACCTTCAGAAATGAACCCTGCTGATGTCGCGAGTCGCGGTTGTCGCGCGTCAGTACTATTGGAGCATCCTTTATGGTGGGGACCTCCTTGGTTATCAGGTGATGCGGAGACCTGGCCCAGGAATATAATGGACAAAGCGGATGATTCATTACCTGGATTGCGGAAAGTGAAGGTAAATGTTCAGGCCTTGATCGGGATTGTTGACAAAGACAATATTTTTACGCGGTTTAGTTGTTTAAATATGCTATTGGCGGTCGTAGCATATTGTTTCCGGTTTGTCAACAATGCCAGGCCTTTGTCCGAGAAACTTAGGGGGGTATTATCAGTCCCAGAGCGACGGTTCGCTTTGCAGCGGTTAATCAAATTGGTTCAGCAGGAGGAGTTTGCGGATGATATCCACTGCTTAGACCAGAATAAACAATGTTCCAAGCGGCTACGTCGGCTTTTGCCGTTTATTGCGGATGACGGTTTATTGCGCGTTGGAGGTCGTTTGGAGCATTCAAGTTTGTCTTTTCCACGAAAGCATCCGGTGATTTTACCAAAATCACATGCTCTAACGGTTTTGATCGTGGATCATTTTCATGTGACCTATTGCCACGCGGGGGCAACGGTTTTGATGTCGGTATTACAGCGGCAATTTTGGATTCTTTCTGCGGGACAAGTGATTCGTACACGAATTTTCAAGTGTATGAAATGTTTTAAAACCAAAGCCAGACCAACAGCGCCGATTATGTCAGCGCTGCCATGGGATCGAGTTAATTCAACTGGTGTGTTTCACACAGTTCAAACTGACTTTGCTGGTCCATTCAGCATTAAGCAGTCTCGTTTGCGGAACGCAAAAATTCTGAAGGCGTATCTTTGCGTATTTATCTGCTCTGCATCCAAAGGGGTTCATTTGGAGTGTGTCACTGACCTTTCGACAGAAGGGTTTCTTGCGGCTTTGACACGGTTCACATCTCGACGCGGAATGCCGAGTGTGATACGTTCAGATTGCGGAACCAATTATACAGGTGCCAACAGATACTTGGATGATGTGCGGAAATATTTGGCTTCTGAGGAAGCACAACAAGGGCTTAGCGACGGCGCGGCCAAACAGTCTATAACGTGGCGGTTTAATTCGCCAGCGGCGCCACATTTCGGTGGTCTTTTTGAGGCGACCGTAAAGTCGGCTAAGACACTATTGCGGCGCGTCATAGGTGAACAGGTTTTAACGTTTGACGAATTGGTAACGGTATTTACCAGGGTGGAGGCAGTCCTTAATTGTCGTCCTCTATGCCCATTGACCCAAGATCCTAATGAATTGGAGGTTTTGACGCCTGCTCATCTACTTATTGGAAGACCTTTGCTTTCGGTTCCGGAGTACAATTTCGAAGACATTCCGAACTCACGGTTGAATCGGTTTAACTTAATACAAGCTATGTCTCAACGGTTGTGGAGAAAATGGAGTGAACAATACCTCCATTCTCTTCAAATGCGTAGAAAATGGACATCTCCAACTGATCCGCCTCAGCTGGGTGATCTTGTCCTGATAAAGGAGGAGAATTTACCTCCTCTAAAATGGAAGTTAGGTAGGATAGAAGAACTGCTACCCGGCAAAGACGGTGTTGTTAGGGTAGTACGTCTTAAAACTTCTACAGGTAGCCTCACGCGGCCTGTTGTTAAAATTTGTAGGCTTCCTTTGGACGACTAAGCGGAGTTAGCGTTACCAAATTGTTTTAATTTAGTGTTTTATTTTCTTTGTTTATTGTTGATAAAGGCTTTAGCCTTTCTCGGGCGGGGGAATGTTTAGTTTTTAATACCATAAGTAGTTTCGGAACGCATCCTAAATTGTTTACATTTATCATGTCTCGCTCTCACATCATTTTATCATATATATTTATCTCGTATGGGGAAATTACGGGCATGCGCAAATGGCGTTATCTTTAGAACAAGATTTAAACAATATGACATGAAAGAAGAAAAAGAATATGTCAGAAGATGAAGAAAGAAAATCGGTGACGTTCACGGCGGTGGTGAACTGCGGAAAGAAATAAAGAAATAAGAAATAAAACGGCGAGCGGAAAAACCGTGGATTTAATTAAAACCAAAAGTGCGGCAAAGGCCTATACGTCAAAGCGCGGGTGAGTGTAGGGCTTTTATTTATATATTTTTCTTTTAAGTTCTCCCCATTTGTTCGCATCCCGAAAACGGGTGCAATCTTCCTAAGGTGCCGATTTCCGGACAGAACCAGCGCCCTTTTGTCCAAAGAACCCAAACTCACGCCAATCGGGTGGCGGGGAGGTTCTCTGGTACACTTAGGTACGGGCAATTTTTAGTGTAATGCTTATTTATTTTTTATTTAATATACTTTACCTATACTAGACCTACATATTATCCATACTAATATTATAAATGGGACAGTGTCTGTTTGTTTGCCCGTCTTTCACGGCAAAACGGAGCGACAAATTGACGTGATTTTTTAAGTGGAGATAGTTGAAGGGATGGAGAGTGATATAGGCTACTTTTTGTCTCTTTCTAACGCGAGCGAAGCCGCGGGCAAAAGCTGGTAAATTATAAATGTGACTGTTTGCTCAGTTTATGAGAACAGAAGCTGGCCAAAATTTTCAAATTATCTTTATTATATATTGTTCCATTACATTTTTAATTAGAACCATTTAACTGTAGGATAATTAAAAGGAAAAATAACCATTATGATGAATTTATTTTTGAGAATGTACTTACTCAATAGTGGTTTACAAAGTAACTTGTTAAAAAATCATTCCGCTGTTTTCCTGGCCACACGCGCCAGCCAGAGCGTGCCATCGTCTTGTTAGCCGGCGCGCGCACGCAATCGCGTGCCCGTCTATTTGATTAGCAGCGATCGCCGATTCAATGGCTCCATGATACCGTATTCTATTCTCAAATGGATTCGCACTGCTTGTTTGATCTTTGTCTTGTGTTAAGTTGGTATTAATAGTTGGGTTAAAAACTAGCGAATCGGTAAGTGCATATTATTCATATATTAACATTAAAAAACCCTGCAATTTCATGTGTTATAAAATGTGAAAAAAGAAAGTACCGTGGGCAACAAACATGAAAATAAGTAGAAAATATAAGTCTAATTTGGAGTAGGTGTTACATTTTTAATTAATTCTTAACTAATGACTAGCAAAAAATAAACCCTTCATTATTCAGCGAAACGATTTTTTTTTTTTTTTTCAATTTAATGGACGTGATTCTGTCCAATTTTGTATAATCTATTTCGAGTCTGTCTTTTTGCTCTCTAATCCTAGTATTTAATTTCCATTTTCCAATATCCATTAGGCGTAAAAAATGTAAATGTATTACTCCCACGCCCCACAAACGTAGGTCGTGTATAAAAAGTTTGAAACAGTCTCATTAGGGACGACATAACGACCTTTTTCTAATTAATCCGATAGGCACTAATTACGTCTGATCAAATTAAAAAATACTTCACTTTCTTAGATCACTCGCAGATAGCTTTCTGTTTAATGAGTATCTCCTGTTTCGCCGATTTCCAAGAAATTGACTTATCTCCATAAAGGGATTCTGGCTTTTGTGCCCTTTCATTCCATACTGACTTATTACGTTTAGAGACAATGCAAAATTGAACCTTAATTAGTTTTTAATCAGGTTTTTATCAAGAATCATTACTTGATGAATACTTGAATTTAAACTCAAGTTTTTATTCGTTCGTAATTGGAGTATGTAATGGGGATTTTATATTTCTCTAAAAGAAAGTACGTTTCTTTGTTATCAGATGTCACTATTATTATTATTAGACTTGAATATGACCATAACAGTAGGAACTTCTAACAAAAACACAAAGTTCTTAATGGTATGTATTTTTCAGATACTTTTTCGCTAGTTGTACTTAGTAACTGGAATCGCTTATGTGATGAACAAAGTTTTATAAAGTGGAACTAATTGAAAATAAAATTACTGCAATTTTCACGAAGCCTTTAGTACAATAATGAAGTCACTTTTCACTTTAAAGTAATCTGATAAGATATCAACTACTGACAAGTTATTGTCCGATCTAGATTGAAATTGATGCACCTCGATTGAATCTAAAAAAAAATCCAAAGCAAAAATGTCTATCATTCAGCCGACCACAACTTGACAGACGTGCACTCAGTTCGAAAATCAAGTTACGTTGTCCAATATTGATACAATTGTACCTATAACAACAACGAACTTTATATAACCTCAGAAGCTATTCGTAAAAATAGGTTTTATACTCTTCGTAATAAAGTTGAGAGTATTTGGAAAGATAACTGTAAGGGGGCAAAGGAAGGGAAGTAATTTCATTTCGCGACGATACTTCTTCGACCGGATCTTTGGCGGAAAGGCCGAATCTAATGGCAGCTCACAATCTAATGTTACTACTGTTGCTGGTACGGTCATGTGGAAAATACTGACAAAGTGATTTATTTTGATTGTCATTTAAATTAAGGCAATCAGAGATTTACAATTCATAGTTACAAGTATACAACTCAACATCAAAATGCATTCTTATTATGAAATTTGGCTAGTAGCTATGCCGCTATTACATATTAAATAAATTTAGCTATTAAAATAAATACTCACGAAACGAAACGCTCGTAAACATCTATCTCTATCGCTCTTGCGTATTGGCACGACAGAGACTACCTTTCGCGGCGTTTCGTTTTTTTTTCGCGTCGCAGAAATGCCATTCGGGAAATGCCACTAAATGCACCTGGAAGGTTAATCACACAAAATTTATAGAAATATAATTCGTAACATTTCCTTAAATACCTGAAAGAAGATACCGTTCTCTATATACCGTATAAGTTCTCATCATAATTTAAGATTCATAATAGGTAGGTATCACTTTTAAATAAAACCAAAAAGCATCACATCAGTCTAAATGAGTATCCTATAACTGTCAGTATTCGAGCTCCATCAGCTCCGCTCTCAGTAACCCGCTCTGAAGTCACGTAGTTAAATTTAATTAATAATTTAAACGCGGCCGACGTGCACGATGCTGACGCAAATTCTGATTTGATTCCGGTGCACATGACGTGGGTAAAAACGAGACTGTGCAAAAAGGGGTTTATAGTAAACGCTCTTGGTATGTATGTAGTTTCAAATAAAATAGAAAAGTGCACAATAAAATTGTGAATTGGTTTATTGTTGAATGAATAAAACTTACGGAGTGAAAAAAAAAACGGACAATGTTAGAGAGACAAAAACAGGAAAAGTTGAAAACTAATTAATTAAAAATGAGGATAATATATTTCTTTGTAATTAACGACGTAAACAAGGGTAATTCTTTGTCGCGGCGACATAACCTCGTCCCAAAATGTGCTAGGTAATCATTGTTGATAGTAAATTAGGCAATTTAGGCAATAGAAGTAAAATTAACGCTTGATTATAGCTAAATTTATCATGTATATAGAAGTTTTGTCTGACCTTGCAAACATCTTGACATTATTTTGAAGTCTCTTCTTGCTAGCAGTTCAACTTGCATTGTGCTTAGTTATCTTTTGAACTACGATAAGTAACAAGTTTGTAATAAGTAGGTTACATAAGTTTCTAATCAATAAACGACGTGCGTGTTCCCACTGACCGCCTAAATTCGCTACTGAGCAGGTAACAAATCATCCCCTACCCTATTGGGAAATTTCCCCCTTCGGCCCATACCCGAGGTGTATATCATGTCGTCCAATTTAATTAGGGGTATATTTTATATTTTGCTGGGATATTTTGTGACCTGGTTAAGGTATGGAATCCTAATGAGGTTGTGTGTTAAAAAATAGAAATTTAAAACATTTTGCAACGAATTTGAAATAATTGATCCTCTGAGAAATCGTATTTTTTTTTTGAACCAGTGATTGAGTTTTTTTTATCAACTTCATTAAATTTAAGTTATTGTGATTTTATGAAACGTGTGCTACACATAAAATTGTATTTTATTTAATAGTTACTGGCAATAAAATTACAAGTATATCGTGTGACCGCAAACCGTCGACGCGTACGTGCGGCGAGATTAACAGACAAATCCATTATTTTGATTAAAGTAAAATATTGCATTAACGCTAACAGAACAATGAATTGCGATGAAATGTGTTATTTGTGGGTTTAATTAATGCAATTCAAAGCTTCTTAAATTCCACACGTCCACATGGCCCCACGTTGGGCGCCATTTTTTGAATATTTTTTGTTCATGATATAAAAAGGTATTTTGAAAAGGAATATAAGTACTTATGTAAAGTGATGTACACGAAAAATATGACCGCAAACAAAAAGGCAGCTGATTGTGTCGCAATATGTAACAAGTATAATAAGGATTATGAACTCATTAATTCAGATTATTGTGTAAGCCTATTTCGCATGACATAAAATATCCTAACCATATATCTATTGTTTTACTTATATTGTTTGAATCAAGCTGTATAATATTGGATTTATATTTTTTGTTACTGATATTTAACGGTAAGGCCGAAGACGTAACGAAGAAGATCACTAATTTACTAGTAGCCCATTTTGCTGAGAAAGAGAAAAATAACAAGTAAAAATATTATAGTGAGCCGTCACCAAAACAGTTTGTAAGCATTTCAGACCAAAGTATGGGTTGACTTAGATCTTTGGAAGAAAATAAATAAGTATTTTGTTATTGTGAGAATCTTTGTTGTGATAGTAAGTACCTATGAGTATTTCTCTCCAGTAGGCCTATCACATGATGGCCGCGAGAGTATGTCGCCGCGAGATCGATAACATGTCTTCTTCTAACTGTATAAATGATATAAGGACGGGTAGTCTATCTCGCGGCGACATACTCCCGCGGCCATCATGTGCTAGGCCTACTGAAAGATCTTTATCCGAATTTGTATTGACATTTCAAATTTAGTGTAAAACTTTAATGAAGTAAATATGACCCTTTTGTCTTAAACAGCCACATATATTTCATTAACAACAACTCTGGACTCGATGCCGTAAATTGAGAATGTACATACCTACAAAAAAAAAACATGAAGTCCGGATGGTTACGGTCGTAATTATGTCAACAGCCGATAGGCCCCGGATATGAAATGACAAAAGACGTATCGGGTGACGCGATGTGATGGAATCTACGGGTTTACCCCGGGCTTTAGGGTTCCGTTGTAGTGTATAAAAAAATGATTTACTTCAAAATCTCACCTGCGTATTAAACAATAAACTTTAAAAAACAAAAAAGTTTTTTGATAAAAAAAACACTTCTCAAACACTTAAAACAAGATTCGTCAATTTTATTATCCTTTTTTTTAATATTTGAATGTCTCATATGACGTTAATCTGTATAAACCTGAATTAAGTCATTATCGTTTGTCTTTATTTGTCATGGTAACATATGTATTTCTGAGAAAGGCACAAAAATTTAAAAAATAATCAGAACCTAAAGGTTTTTATGAGTAAGAGAGTCAGCTGTCAACTTATAAAATATCAAGTTTTGACTAACTTTCTTAAAGAAAACAATACGTGCACTTAAATAATATCCAATACGAACACGAAAGTATTAATTTAAACTAACACGATCTTCACTCATATTATTAAATTAAAACTCATATTATTAAATTAAAACTCATATTATTAATTAACGTCGGGTTAAATATAAAACGTAAGTTTTACGCGATTAAGTCCCGTTTTAATTTAATAATACGAAAGTATTATACCCGTATGTCTATAGCTGTAAATTCTGCCATTACAGACCTGCAGAACCTTTCTGACATCACGTTCCCTCTTAACGCATCGTACGTTATCGCCGTGCGAGCGACAACGTGTCAATATTGGATGATTTTTGTTCCTCGTCGTAAAAAGGAACGGCGCTTTGTTTGACTCTATATTTATATAGAGGCGGATTAAACATGTGGTGCCTTGTGGGCGTGTCGTGGAACTAATAGTCGGTTACGGAAATGTGTCAGGTAGGAGTATAAGCAATAATGTATAGCTGTAAGTCATGTTGCCTATTTTTAAAGAATGTTATGTGGCTTATTCTATTGTTCGATCTGGACTCGGCGCTAGACCATTGTTACCCTACCCAGCTACCTGGCAGTGTCATGCACACCTTTTCCTTGTGTCTCATACTGATAGGTATTTTATAATTAATTTTTAGTATAACTTTGTAATCATATGGATTGCGATTCTAACCTAACCTAACCTAATTAAAATACCTAACTTTTCCATTCGTAACCTAACCAAATTTAATTAAAACCTACTCTTAGTTAACCTAAGTAGTCTAGACTTACCTTTATGAAGCCTAACTGAGTTTCACCTACTTTTACTTTTATTTCTATAAATGTAGGTATTTATGAAATGTATTATAATTACGTTTTAACTTAAGAACTTCTGAGTTACATTTAAGTTTATCCAAATACCTAAACTTAACGATCCTATCTAGCGTATCTTTCTTTTTCTCGAATATCTATATAATATAAAGCTACAACCCGACTGACATTTTTCCAAAAATAGGCAGAAGGGGGATTTGAAGGTGGCAGTGTTTGGTGTGGTCGTATAGAGTTTGGTCCTGCGACCCCGGATAGATCAGACCGTCGGTCTACCGGTTCCGGGTAAAAAAATGTTGGACGGCCTGGCCAAACGGCTGGAGTTAGCCGAGGAGTGTTCGACCAAATGTCATAGAGGACCCTGGGCAGTTTTAGACGCCGCCATTCTTTTTTCAAAATGGCCGACTTTTTTTTTTGACGATTTTTCAAGTTTGTCGTAGAGAGCTCAAATTTTGGTCGTAGAATCTCCAAGCGGCCTCGATTCGAATGAAATAAAAAAAAATTGAAAAGTGCTACAAATGTGGGAAAACTGGCCACTTTTATTTTGTATGGCAACTTTTAAACCGTAAGAGATAGCCGGGGGGTGCTCGACCAAATGTCATACAGGTATCCGAGTAGAAAAAAGTTGCATTAAAAAAAATTCAAAATGGCCGACTTTTTTTTTTGAAAATTTTCAAAATGGTCCTAGCGCGCTGAGATTTGGCACACGGGTGGACGGTCGCGCTAAGATTAGTATTCAAAAAGAAAATTTTGAAAAATTCAAAATGGCGGCCTTTGAGGGCCAATTGAAATTTGAATGGAGGTTTTTCTTTTAATTACCATAGCTCCGTAACGGTACAAAGAAGTGAAAAGTGCTCAAACAAATGTTATACAGTCACCCGAGGTCCATCGAATGGAATTAAAAAAAAATCAAAATGGCCGACTTTTTTTTTTGAAAAATTTCAAAATGGTCCGAGCGCGCTGAAATTTTGCACACCGGTAGACAGCCACCCCAAGATTAGTATACAAAAAGAAAATTTTGAAAAATTCAAAATGGCGCCCTTTGAAGGCCAATTGAAATTTGTATGGAGGTCCTTTTTTTAAATCCCCATAGCTCCGTAACGGTAGGAAAAAGGTTAATAGTGCTTGAACTAATGTTGTACAGTTATCTGAGGTCCATCGAATGGCATTTACAAAATTTCAAAATGGCCGACTTTGAAATTTTTTTTTTTTTTTCGGTCCGAGCGCGTTCAAATTTGGCACGTGGTAAGAACGGGGGCCAAAACTAGAAATGAGAAAAAAAATTTGGAAAAGTCAAAAACGGTGGCGAGAGGGGACAAAGTCAAATTTCCCTACCAGTTTGTATGGAGGTTTTTTTTTTAAATTCCCATAGCTCCGTAACGGCAGGAAAAAGGTTAATAGTGCTTGAACTAATGTTGTACAGTTATCTGAGGTCCATCGAATGGCATTTACAAAATTTCAAAATGGCCGACTTTGAAATTTTTTTTTTTTATTTTCGGTCCGAGCGCGTTCAAATTTGGCACGTGGTAAGAACGGGGGCCAAAAATAGGAATGAGAAAAAAAATTTTTTGGAAAAGTCAAAAACGGCGGCGAGAGGGAACAAAGTCAAATTTCCCTACCAGCCTGAGGGAGCGTTCTACAGCCCGACGGTCATTGCTCCGGTCCAAGTTCCGAGCTGCGTACAGACAGTGCTCCCAAGCAAGAAAATATAAGTAAAAGTGTCTAAAAAGCGACGCGGCGGGCCGGAGGCCGCAGGCCGGAGGTCCAACTTCCCTACAAATCTTACAATCCCCACAGTAACTACGCGGAGGGCCGAAGGCCCGGAGCGTGTCTGACAGGCTCCCAAGTACGCGAAGGCCGCAGGCCGAGCTGCGGGCAGAGTGCTCCCAAGCACGCGAAGGCCGCAGGCCGAGCTGCGTGCAGACTGTGCTCCCAAGAAAACAATAACAAAAAGTATCTAAATAAGCGAAGCGGCGGGCCAAAGGCCCGACGCGGAGCTTCGAAACCCAGCGAAGGCCGAAGGCCGAGCTCCGCGTAGGGCCGAAGGCCCGGAGCGTCCCTGATCGGCTCGCCGGCGGATCGGAAAGTTGGAGTTTAAACACGACCCAATAGTAAAAGTGTCTTAGAGAAGCGAAACGACGGGCCGGAGGCCGCAGGCCGCAGGCCCGTCGTGAGCTTCTCAAGACACTTTTAATATTGGGTCGTGTTTAAGCTCCAACTTACCTACAACTCTCACAGTAACTACGCGGAGGGCCGAAGGCCGGAGCGTGCCTGAGAGGCTTCCAAGCACGCGAAGGCCGCAGGCCGAGCTGCGGGCAGAGTGTTCCCAAGCACGCGAAGGCCGCAGGCCGAGCTGCGTACAGACTGTGCTCCCAAGCAGAACGATAATCAAAGTGTCTAAAAAGCGACGCGGCGGGCCGAAGGCCCGACGCGGAGCTTCGAAACGAAACCCAGCGAAGGCCGAAGGCCGAGCTCCGCGTAGGGCCGAAGGCCCGGAGCGTCCCTGATCGGCTCTCTGGCGGACCGGGAAGTTGGAGCTTAAACACGACCCAATAGTAAAAGTGTCTTAGAGAAGCGAAACGACGGGCCGGAGGCCGCAGGCCGCAGGCCCGTCGTGAGCTTCTCAAGACACTTTTACTATTGGGTCGTGTTTAAGCTCCAACTTCCCTACAACGCCCACAGTAACTACGCGGAGGGCCGAAGGCCCGGAGCGTGTCTGACATGCTCCCAAGCACGCGAGGCCGCAGGCCGAGCTGCGGGCAGAGAGTGCTCCCAAGCACGCAAAGGCTAAAGCAAAAAAGCAAACAAGCAAAGCAATAAATCAAACAAGCAAAGCAAAAAAACATAAAGCAAAGCAAAAAACAATAAAGCAAAGCACAAAAGAACACCGCGGGGCCCTCGGGCCCCGCTACCTTTAAAAAACTAGTCTATATAATATAAAGCTACAACCCGACTGACATTTTTCAAAAAATAGGCAGAAGGGGGATTTGAAGGTGGCAGTGTTTGGTGTGGTCGTATAGAGTTTGGTCCTGCGACCCCGGATAGATCAGACCGTCGGTCTACCCGTTCCGGGTAAAAAAATGTTGGACGGCCTGGCCAAACGACTGGAGTTAGCCGGGGAGTGTTCGACCAAATGTCATAGAGGACCCTGGGCAGTTTTTGACGCCGCCATTTTTTTTTTCAAAATGGCCGACTTTTTTTTTTGACGATTTTTCAAGTTTGTCGTGGAGAGCTCGAATTTTGGTCATAGAATCTCCAAGTGGCCTTGATTCGAATGAAATAAAAAAAAATTGAAAAGTGCTACAAATGTGGGAAAACTGGCCACTTTTATTTTGTATGGCAACTTTTAAACCGTAAGAGATAGCCGGGGGGTGCTCGACCAAATGTCATACAGGTATCCGAGTAGAAAAAAGTTGCATTAAAAAAAAATCAAAATGGCCGACTTTTTTTTTTGAAAAATTTCAAAATGGTCCTAGCGCGCTGATATTTGGCACACGGGTGGAAGGTAGCCCTAAGATTTGTATTCTAAAAGAAAATTTTGAAAAATTCAAAATGGCGGCCTTTGAGGGCCAATTGAAATTTGAGTGGAGGTTTTTCTTTTAATTACCATAGCTCCGTAACGGTACAAAGAAGTGAAAAGTGCTCAAACAAATGTTATACAGTCACCCGAGGTCCATCGAATGGCGTTAAAAAAAAATCAAAATGGCCGACTTTTTTTTTGAAAAATTTCAAAATGGTCCGAGCGCGCTGAAATTTTGCACACGGGTAGACAGCCACCCCAAGATTAGTATACAAAAAGAAAATTTTGAAAAATTCAAAATGGCGCCCTTTGAAGGCCAATTGAAATTTGTATGGAGGTCCTTTTTTTAAATCCCCATAGCTCCGTAACGGTAGGGAAAAGGTTAATAGTGCTTGAACTAATGTTGTACAGTTATCTGAGGTCCATCGAATGGCATTTACAAAATTTCAAAATGGCCGACTTTGAAATTTTTTTTTTTTATTTTCGGTCCGAGCGCGTTCAAATTTGGCACGTGGTAAGAACGGGGGCCAAAAATAGAAATGAGAAAAAAAAAATTTAAAAATGTCAAAAACGGTGGCGAGAGGGGACAAAGTCAAATTTCCCTACCAGTTTGTATGGAGGTCTTTTTTTTTAATCCCCATAGCTCCGTAACGGTAGGAAAAAGGTTAAAAGTGCTTGAACTAATGTTGTACAGTTGTCTGAGGTCCATCGAATGGCATTTACAAAATTTCAAAATGGCCGACTTTGAAATTTTTTTTTTTTATTTTCGGTCCGAGCGCGTTCAAATTTGGCACGTGGTAAGAACGGGGGCCAAAAATAGAAATGAGAAAAAAACATTTTTGGAAAAGTCAAAAACGGCGGCGAGAGGGGACAAAGTCAAATTTCCCTACCAGTTTGTATGGAGGTCTTTTTTTTTTAATCCCCATAGCTCCGTAACGGTAGGAAAAAGGTTAAAAGTCCTTGAACTAATGTTGTACAGTTATCTGAGGTCCATCGAATGGCATTTACAAAATTTCAAAATGGCTGTTTTTGAAAAATTTTTTTTTCGGTCCGAGCGCGTTCAAATTTGGCACGTGGTAAGAACGGGGGCCAAAAATAGAAATGAAAAAAAAAAAATTTGGAAAAGTCAAAAACGGTGGCGAGAGGGGACAAAGTCAAATTTCCCTACCAGTTTGTATGGAGGTTTTTTTTTAAATCCCCATAGCTCCGTAACGGTAGGAAAAAGGTTAATAGTGCTTAAACTAATGTTGTACAGTTATTTGTGGTCCATCGAATGGCATTTACAAAATTTCAAAGTGGCCGACTTTGAAATTATTTTTTTTTATTTTCGTTCCGAGCGCGTTCCAATTTGGGACTTGGTAAGAACGGGGGCCAAAAATAGAAATAAGAAAAAATTTTTTTTGGAAAAGTCAAAAACGGCGGCGAGAGGGGACAAAGTCAAATTTCCCTACCAGCCTGAGGGAGCGTTCCACAGCCCGACGGTCATTGCTCCGGTCCAAGTTCCGAGCTGCGTACAGACAGTGCTCCCAAGCAAGAAAATATAAGTAAAAGTGTCTAAAAAGCGACGCGGCGGGCCGGAGGCCGCAGGCCGGAGGTCCAACTTCCCTACAAATCCTACAATCCCCACAGTAACTACGCGGAGGGCCGAAGGCCGGGCGTGTCTGACAGGCTCCCAAGTACGCGAAGGCCGCAGGCCGAGCTGCGGGCAGAGTGCTCCCAAGCACGCGAAGGCCGCAGGCCGAGCTGCGTGCAGACTGTGCTCCCAAGAAAACAATAACAAAAAGTATCTAAATAAGCGAAGCGGCGGGCCAAAGGCCCGACGCGGAGCTTCGAAACCCAGCGAAGGCCGAAGGCCGAGCTCCGCGTAGGGCCGAAGGCCCGGAGCGTCCCTGATCGGCTCGCCGGCGGACCGGGAAGTTGGAGCTTAAACACGACCCAATAGTAAAAGTGTCTTAGAGAAGCGAAACGACAGGCCGGAGGCCGCAGGCCGCAGGCCCGTCGTGAGCTTCTCAAGACACTTTTACTATTGGGTCGTGTTTAAGCTCCAACTTCCCTACAACCCCCACAGAAACTACGCGGAGGGCCGAAGGCCGGGCGGAGCGTGTCTGACAGGCTCCCAAGCACGCGAAGGCCGCAGGCCGAGCTGCGGGCAGAGTGCTCCCAAGCACGCGAAGGCCGCAGGCCGAGCTGCGTACAGACTGTGCTCCCAAGCAAAGCAATAACAAAAAGTATCTTAATAAGCGAAGCGGCGGGCCGAAGGCCCGACGCGGAGCTTCGAAACCCAGCGAAGGCCGAAGGCCGAGCTCCGCGTAGGGCCGAAGGCCCGGAGCGTCCCTGATCGGCTCGCCGGTGGACCGGGAAGTTGGAGCTTAAACACGACCTAATAGTAAAAGTGTCTTAGAGAAGCGAAACGACGGGTCGTACTATTGGGTCGTGTTTAAGCTCCAACTTCCCTACAACCCCCACAGTAACTACGCGGAGGGCCGAAGGCCGGAGCGTGTCTGACAGGTTCCCAAGCACGCGAAGGCCGCAGGCCGAGCTGCGGGCAGAGAGTGCTCCAAGCACACAAAGGCTAAAGCAAAAAAGCAAACAAGTAAAGCAAAAAAACAAACAAGCTAAGCAAAGAAACAAAAAAGCAAAAAAGCAAAGCAAAAAAACAAACAAGCAAAGCAAAAAAAAAAACAAAAAAGCAACAAGAAAGACCGCGGGGCCCTCGGGCCCCGCGCACCTTTAAAAAACTAGTTAATATTATATATAGCTGCAAAACCACTGATTTCATATATAGATGTTTTATTTGGAAACGGGGGGGTTGGGGGAGGGTCGATGTGGGGTTGTATAGAGACGGTCCATGCGTGGTCCGGAAAAATATGGATATTCCTGAGGAGTGGAAGACGAGAAAAATGTTGGACAGCCTGGCCAAACGGTGGGGGTTAGGTGGGGGGTGCTCGACCAAATGTCATAGAGGACCCTGGGCAGTTTTGGAGGCCGCCATTTTTTTTTCAAAATGGCCGACTTTTTTTTTTGGTCGTTTTTCAAGTTTGTCCTAGCGACCTGAAATTTTGGTCATAGAATCTCTCTAGGGTCTAGATTCGAACGATAAAAAAAAATTTTGAAAAATGCTACAAATGCGAAAAATTTGGCCACTTTTTTTTTGTATGGCAACTCCTAAACCGTAAGAGATAGCTATAGGGTGCTCGACCAAATGTCATACAGGAACCCGAGTAGAAAAAAGTTGCATCAAAAAAAATTCAAAATGGCCGACTTTTTTTTTTTTTTTTTTTTTTTTTCAAGTTGGTCCGAGCGCGCTGAAATTTGGCATGTGGAGAGGTATGGGCCCCCAGATTACAAATGTCAAAAAAATTTTTCGAAAATCCAAGATGGCCGCCGTTATGGAAAAATCAATTTTTCAAGTAATTTTCGCGAGCCCGAAGGGCGAGCTTCAGGGTGGGAGGCCGAAGGCCGACCGCGAGAGGGCCGCAGGCCCGGAGCTCACCTTTGGGCTCCCACCCGGGCCAAATCCAAGTAATTTCAGGCGAGGCCGAAGGCCTACGCCGCGGGCAGAAAGTGCTCCCATACAATTTCCTTACAAAAGTGTCTAAACAAGCGTAGCCGGCGGGCCGAAGGCCCGACGGCGGAGCTTCGGAGCCGAGCGAAGGCCGAAGGCCGAGCTCCGCGTAGGGCCGAAGGCCCGGAGCGTCCCTGATCGGCTCGCCGGCGGTCCGGGAAGTTGGAGGTTACACACGACCCAATAGTAAAAGTGTCTTAGAGAAGCGAAACGACGGGCCGGAGGCCGCAGGCCGCAGGCCCGTCGTGAGCTTCTCAAGACACTTTTACTATTGGGTCGTGTGTAACCTCCAACTTCCCTACAACCCCCACAGTAACTACGCGGAGGGCCGAAGGCCGGAGCGTGACGGAGAGGCTCCCAAGCACGCGAAGGCCGCAGGCCGAGCTGCGGGTAGAGAGTGCTCCCAAGCAAAACAAAAACAAAAAGTATCTAAATAAGCGAAGCGGCGGGCCGAAGGCCCGACGCGGAGCTTGGAAACCCAGCGAAGGCCGAAGGCCGAGCTCCGCGTAGGGCCGAAGGCCCGGAGCGTCCCTGAAGGGGCCGGCACGTGAGCCCGGCGGGCCGCAAGGCCCGCGGGGCGAACCCACGCGGTCAAACTGCTCACCCCAAGTGTCTTAATAAGCGTAGCGGCGGGCCGAAGGCCCGACGCGGAGCTTCGAAACCGAGCGAAGGCCGAAGGCCGAGCTCCGCGTAGGGCCGAAGGCCCGGAGCGTCCCTGATCGGCTCGCCGGCGGACCGGGAAGTTGGAGCTTAAACACGACCCAATAGTAAAAGTGTCTTAGAGAAGCGAAACGACGGGCCGGAGGCCGCAGGCCGCAGGCCCGTCGTGAGCTTCTCAAGACACTTTTACTATTGGGTCGTGTTTAAGCTCCAACTTCCCTACAACCCCCACAGTAACTACGCGGAGGGCCGAAGGCCGGAGCGTGTCTGAAGGCTCCCAAGCACGCGAAGGCCGCAGGCCGAGCTGCGGGCAGAGTGCTCCCGAGCACGCGAAGGCCGCAGGCCGAGCTGCGTACAGACTGTGCTCCCAAGCAAAACAATAATTAAAAGTATTTAAATAAGCGAAGCGGCGGGCCGAAGGCCCGACGCGGAGCTTCGAAACCGAGCGAAGGCCGAAGGCCGAGCTCCGCGTAGGGCCGAAGGCCCGGAGCGTCCCTGATCGGCTCGCCGGCGGACCGGGAAGTTGGAGCTTAAACACGACCCAATAGTAAAAGTGTCTTAGAGAAGCGAAACGACGGGCCGGAGGCCGCAGGCCGCAGGCCCGTCGTGAGCTTCTCAAGACACTTTTACTATTGGGTCGTGTTTAAGCTCCAACTTCCCTACAACCCGCACAGTAACTACGCGGAGGGCCGAAGGCCCGGAGCGTTTACGAAGGCTCCCAAGCACGCGAAGGCCGCAGGCCGAGCTGCGGGCAGAGTGCTCCCAAGCACGCGAAGGCCGCAGGCCGAGCTGCGTACAGACTGTGCTCCCAAGCAAAACAATAACAAAAAGTATCTTCATAAGCGAAGCGGCGGGCCGAAGGCCCGACGCGGAGCTTCGAAACCCAGCGAAGGCCGAAGGCCGAGCTCCGCGTAGGGCCGAAGGCCCGGAGCGTCCCTGATCGGCTCGCCGGCGGACCGGGAAGTTGGAGCTTAAACACGACCCAATAGTAAAAGTGTCTTAGAGAAGCGAAACGACGGGCCGGAGGCCGCAGGCCGTAGGCCCGTCGTGAGCTTCTCAAGACACTTTTACTATTGGGTCGTGTTTAAGCTCCAACTTCCCTACAACCCCACAGTAACTACGCGGAGGGCCGAAGGCCGGAGCGTGTCTGACAGGCTCCCAAGCACGCGAGGCCGCAGGCCGAGCTGCGGGCAGAGAGTGCTCCCAAGCACGCAAAGGCTAAAGCAAAAAAGCAAACAAGCATAGCTCAAAAACAAAAAGCATAAGCATAACTCAAAAACAAAAAGCAAAAGCAAAAGCAAAAAACAAAAAGCAAAAGCAAAAAAACAATAAAGCAAAACAAAAAAAGAACACCGCGGGGCCCTCGGGCCCCACACCTTTAAAAAACTAGTCTATATAATATAAAGCTACAACCCGACTGACATTTTTCAAAAAATAGGCAGAGGGGTTTTTGCGGGTGGCAGTGTTTGGTGTGGTCGTATAGAGTTTGGTCCTGCGACCCCGGATAGATCAGACCGTCGGTCTACCGGTTCCAGGTAAAAAAATGTTGGACGGCCTGGCCAAACGGCTGGAGTTAGCCGGGGAGTGTTCGACCAAATGTCATAGAGGACCCTGGGCAGTTTTTGACGCCGCCATTTTTTTTTCAAAACGGCCGACTTTTTTTTTTGACAATTTTTCAAATTTATCGTAGAGTGCTCAAATTTTGGTCGTAGAATCTCCAAGCGGCCTTGATTCGAATGAAATAAAAAAAAAATTGAAAAGTGCTACAAATGTGGGAAAACTGGCCACTTTTATTTTGTATGGCAACTTTTAAACCGTAAGAGATAGCCGGGGGGTGCTCGACCAAATGTCATACAGGTATCCGAGTAGAAAAAAGTTGCATTAAAAAAAAATCAAAATGGCCGACTTTTTTTTTTGAAAATTTTCAAAATGGGCCTAGCGCGCTGAGATTTGGCACACGGCTGGAAGGTCGCCCCAAGATTTATAATCAAAAAGAAAATTTTGAAAAATTCAAAATGGCGGCCTTTGAGGGCCAATTGAAATTTGAGTGGAGGTTTTTCTTTTAATTACCATAGCTCCGTAACGGTACAAAGAAGTGAAAAGTGCTCAAACAAATGTTATACAGTCACCCAAGGTCCATCGAATGGCATTAAAAAAAAATCAAAATGGCCGACTTTTTTTTTTGAAAAATTTCAAAATGGTCCGAGCGCGCTGAAATTTTGCACACGGGTAGACAGCCACCCCAAGATTAGTATACAAAAAGAAAATTTTGAAAAATTCAAAATGGCGCCCTTTGAAGGCCAATTGAAATTTGTATGGAGGTCCTTTTTTTAAATCCCCATAGCTCCGTAACGGTAAGGAAAAGGTTAATAGTGCTTGAACTAATGTTGTACAGTTGTCTGAGGTCCATCGAATGGCATTTACAAAATTTCAAAATGGCCGACTTTGAAATTTTTTTTTTTTATTTTCGGTCCGAGCGCGTTCAAATTTGGCACGTGGTAAGAACGGGGGCTAAAAATAGAAATGAGAAAAAAAAAATTTGGAAAAGTCTAAAACGGTGGCGAGAGGGGACAAAGTCAAATTTCCCTACCATTTTGTATGGAGGTCCTTTTTTTTAATCCCCATAGCTCCGTAACGGTAGGATAAAGGTTAAATGTGCTTGAACTAATGTTGTACAGTTATCTGAGGTCCATCGAATGGCATTTACAAAATTTCAAAATGGCGGACTTTGAAATTTTTTTTTTTTTTTCGGTCCGAGCGCGTTCAAATTTGGCACGTGGAAAGAACGGGGGCCAAAAATAGAAATGAGAAAAAAAATTTTGGAAAAGTCAAAAACGGCGGCGAGAGGGGACAAAGTCAAATTTCCCTACCAGACTGAGGGAGCGTTCCACAGCCCAACGGTCATTGCTCCGGTCCAAGTTCCGAGCTGCGTACAGACAGTGCTCCCAAGCAAGAAAATATAAGTAAAAGTGTCTAAAAAGCGACGCGGCGGGCCGGAGGCCGCAGGCCGGACATCCTACAATCCCCACAGTAACTACGCGGAGGGCCGAAGGCCCGGGCGTGTCTGACAGGCTCCCAAGTACGCGAAGGCCGCAGGCCGAGCTGCGGGCAGAGTGCTCCCAAGCACGCGAAGGCCGCAGGCCGAGCTGCGTGCAGACTGTGCTCCCAAGAAAACAATAACAAAAAGTATCTTAACAAGCGAAGCGGCGGGCCGAAGGCCCGACGCGGAGCTTCGAA
Source organism: Leguminivora glycinivorella (assembly GCF_023078275.1). Taxonomy (NCBI): domain Eukaryota; kingdom Metazoa; phylum Arthropoda; class Insecta; order Lepidoptera; family Tortricidae; genus Leguminivora; species Leguminivora glycinivorella. Next base: position 1,937,029 of record NC_062977.1, read on the forward strand.
ACCCAGCGAAGGCCGAAGGCCGAGCTCCGCGTAGGGCCGAAGGCCCGGAGCGTCCCTGATCGGCTCGCCGGCGGACCGGGAAGTTGGAGCTTAAACACGACCCAATAGTAAAAGTGTCTTAGAGAAGCGAAACGACGGGCCGGAGGCCGCAGGCCGCAGGCCCGTCGTGAGCTTCTCAAGACACTTTTACTATTGGGGCGTGTTTAAGCTCCAACTTCCCCACAACCCCCACAGTAACTACGCGGAGGGCCGAAGGCCCGGAGCGTGTCTGAGAGACTCCCAAGCACGCGAAGGCCGCAGGCCGAGCTGCGGGCAGAGAGTGCTCCCAAGCACGCGAAGGCCGCAGGCCGAGCTGCGTACAGACTGTGCTCCCAAGCGAAACAATAACAAAAAGTATCTTAACAAGCGAAGCGGCGGGCCGAAGGCCCGACGCGGAGCTTCGAAATCCAGCGAAGGCCGAAGGCCGAGCTCCGCGTAGGGCCGAAGGCCCGGAGCGTCCCTGATCGGCTCGCCGGCGGACCGGGAAGTTGGAGCTTAAACACGACCCAATAGTAAAAGTGTCTTAGAGAAGCGAAACGACGGGCCGGAGGCCGCAGGCCGCAGGCCCGTCGTGAGCTTCTCAAGACACTTTTACTATTGGGTCGTGTTTAAGCTCCAACTTCCCTACAACCCCCACAGTAACTACGCGGAGGGCCGAAGGCCCGGAGCGTGTCTGACAGGCTCCCAAGCACGCGAGGCCGCAGGCCGAGCTGCGGGCAGAGAGTGCTCCCAAGCACGCAAAGGCTAAAGCAAAAAAGCAAACAAGCATAGCTCAAAAACAAAAAGCATAAGCATAACTCAAAAACAAAAAGCAAAAGCAAAAAACAAAAAGCAAAAGCAAAAACAAAAAACAAAAAAGAACACCGCGGGGCCCTCGGGCCCCGCGCACCTTTAAAAAACTAGTTTATGATATCTTATACCTATTTCTATCATACATCTCTTTGTTGTATTACCAAATTTGTACATATGATTAATAAGTCAATTTTTTGATTACGTCTTAATAAAAGTTAATTTCCCATCTTATCAAACTTTTTTTTTTTACATATATTTCAATGTTTTGTATCTGAATAAACCTCGGTAATTTTGTGAAGTTGCGTTTTTGCTTAATTGCTTTATTTATTGTACCTTCTTTGAATAATTTACTTACCTATGTCTATTATTATTTTTTATGACTTGTGTATTGTTTAAGAGAATGCATACTTTCAATAAACTTGTTACGACGTGAGAAACTGAGAACCGGTTAAAACATGTTTAAGGCTAATTCTATGTGAATAAAAATGTCTTTTGTGCATTTTTAAAGATAATATATATTTATTGTTTCCGCTTATTTGAATAATTCGGGTTTTGGGTAAAGAGATCCTTCGACGAACATGTCAAGTCATGTCATGATACTTTCTATTCATATTTAACAAAGAGCATTAACTGGTGTAAACATGTTTTAGACTAACGCACCGGTAATTCTTGTGACTTGAATTTATTATTGTAACAACTTAGTTGCTTTATTATAGATGTTTATTGTATTGTAAAATGACAAAAAGTTTATTGTTTGCGTTCAGGTATAAGATGAACTGGTTGAAACAAGATTTATGGTACGTTCCCCTGCTCTCTACCATATTACGAGTATAAAAGCCAAAGAGAGTCGAGGCTGAATAAGTATTCCTGTAGAGGCAGCCTTCTGTACCAGAGCTCCTTGTATCTAGTGTGGTATATAGAGAAGTGGAGTGTGCGTTCAAAAGTGAAGTGTTTATAGACAGATCCAACAATGGACGTGAGTATGTTTTTCTTTTTAAATTACTGTAACCCATATTGCCTTTTTATAATATTGTTTCGTCTAGTGTTCTTTGTATTTAATTAATAGAATTGTTAATAGTGTTTAAAATATTGTCTTTCATTGTTTCAGTTCTCTGAAAATACTTTCAAGAACTATTACTACCCGGAAAATCAGGGTGATTCAACCGATGAGGAAGGTACAGCTGGTTTCAAAGTTAAGCAAGCCCTCGCAAAGAAACGTCCTGGAAATAATATTGACAGCTTCTTTGAACGACCTAAAAAGCAGTGTAAAACCTTGAAACGGTCTTCGAATGTAAGCAAAGGTTCGCCAGAAGGCGTGGCTAATTTATCATCTGGACAAGATGATGGGGCGTATTCATCTCACTTAATTAAAATAGAGATATATGATATGCAAACAATCAAAAACATCCCAGCCACGGAACACTGGAAGCACGCGGACGTCAGACTGAAGTATTTTGCGTTGGAAGACGACTTGGAATTACAAAATACGCGAAATATTGTATATAATATTACAAAACAATTAGCTTCTAAGGACACATGTGTAAAATATTTTATAGATAATAAGAAACAGTGATAAATATAATTTTTAACGATAGCAGTAGGATAGTGTTAAAGTGTTTCACATTTCTTATCTTTCCTTTTTATGATTTAAGTAAATTTCCTTGTAAGATATTCTTTTGCATTGTTTCACATTAAAAATGACGAAAAGTGTTAAGTCGATCCATTACATTTGTTAATATGTAATAACCCTCTTTGTTTTATAAAATGTATACTCTTTATTGAATTACTGAACGCAGAAACTCAATGTGGGGAGGCGGCCTCGTTTGACAATGGATTCTCTGAACTGTGATGTTTTTGATGCGGAACTTATAAGACTCTGTGAAGTAATCGAACTAGATGAAGAGTTATATGAAGCCGCCCGACTTGTGAGCCAATGTCACGGAGAGACGTAAGTTATTTTCACTTATAATATTCATGTTCCTGCATGTTCAAACCATTTAACGAATACCTGCTTCATGTTGAGTTCCAACTTGTTATGACCGGATCTTGTTTCTACTTGTAACGATTATTTCCATTACCTGCTGAACAATAGGATAGTTTTTTAACGAGACGATACTTGATCTTATTGTTACGTTGATGGTGAGGTGGGAGAGCCCACATATATAAACGGGGTATCTGAGATTGTTATCATTCAGTGTTTTACCACCGTGCTTCAATAATTGTAATACTTATTTGTGACGTTCATTTCCAAAATGGTTTTTACTTACTATCATATTGGTCCCACTTTACCTCGTGACAAGATTGCACAATTAAGTAAAGAATTTATTTTAAAATGTTTCCATAACAGTATAAGGCTCTGGTACACAGAAAATAAGTTACCTTCCACATTAGTGGATGATTTTGATATTAAACCATACTTTACACCATGTAGTGGTCATTATATCAACGATTCCAAGAAGAAAACTGTATCTGAAGATGTAATTGACGGTGTTTTAATGATGCAAGCCTATTGTCAGCAGTGTCGAAAAGATTTGAGTTAGTATAAATGAAGTAACATTTAAATATTTTTAATTATATCTCGCATCAGAGTATTTATAAATGTATATGTTTTCGTTGTTTTAGATCTTCTCAAATAGGAGGTGGATTGAAAAGGTCGGCTACAGTTTTAGAGACAGAAGAAGAAGTATCTGTTAAGAAAAGTCGCCTAGCTGTTGAGCCTACATCATCAACGTCATCTAAACCAACCCCTTCTGTCATTGTAAGTACAAATAATAATGCTGAAATTGAATGTTCTGTATGTAAAAAGTTAGTGTCTAAAAGATATTTTAAAAATCATTTAAACAGTAATCTCCATAAAAATAATGTTATAAGATCTGACTTAGAATGGATTGATGTTCAATTAATTGAGAATGCGTTTAAGAATAGGGTGGCCACTTATAGAATACTACTTAATGAAAAAGTTTACCAACCTTTTACACCTGAAACTATTTTACAAAAGAATAGAGATAAAATCTTTGCATTATTGGATCGTTCCCTTAGTAATCATTTTGCATTGAAAGTTAACTTTATTCTAAATGCCGATTTTACACAAGAGAGCAAACAAATCAATAATACTTTTGATTTCCAATTATGTAACAATATTATTGATACTAGTAGCGACAAGAATGAAATTTTCGAGTCCGTGGTTAAGGATATATTAACAAAATTATCTAACTTTGAAAGAAAAGACAGTGGGTGGGGTTTAGTAAAATTTAACTATCTAGATGTTAATGTTAACAAATTTAATCCGTTGCGCGGTTCTTCTTATATTGAGTTACCACGAGATATTCAAAATAAAAAAGCAGTTATTAATGTAAAAAATAGTGATCAAGAATGTTTTAGATGGGCAGTATTGTCAGGATTATACCCCCAACAAACCATCGTTCAAACTGTACTAAATCGTATATTGCTCATATAAATAAATTGAATTTTAGAGATTTAACTTTTCCAATAAAATTGGGGGATATTCCAAAATTTGAAAATAATAATAATATGAGTATAAACGTTTTTGGAATTGAATACAATTCTCAAAATAAAAAACATGATATAGTAGGACCATTGCATTTAACAAAGTGTAGAAAAGATATCCATTTGAACTTATTGTATATATCCAAAAATAGTAACGGACATTATTGCTTTATCAAAAACTTATCTAGATTAGTATCTAAGCAATTATCAAATACACAGCATGCTGTTCATATTTGCGATGGATGCTTATCCAACTTCACAACTCACGAAAATTTAATGAAACATCAAAGAAACGATTGTTTCCATGTTTGCACACATTTACCTTCAGAACAAGATAAAAAGAAAAACTGGTTCAATGAAAACGTTCCCACCAATGAAGTTACCTTCGATAATTACGAACGTAAATTAAGGGTGCCTTTTGTTGTTTATGCTGATTTTGAAGCCTTTTTAAACCCAATAGCAACACAGTCAAATAACCCTACAACATCTTCTACTACAAATATTCAAAAACATGAGGTATATAGTTTTGGATATTATATTAAGTGTTCTTATAATGATAAATTGTCTGTGTATAGAACATACAAAGGTAAAGATTGCACCCAGGTATTTATGAAGTACATAGAAAAAGATTTAAAAAGCATTTGTAAGAGGAATACTTTCGGAAAAACTCCATTGCCTTTATCCATTGAAAATAATAAACATATTGCTCAGAGTAGGACATGTTACATTTGTGATAGAAATTTAAATAGTGATTCTATCATTTCCTATAATTTCCATACTGGTCTTTACGAAGGCGTAGCACATACATTTTGTACTGAAAAATACAAAGCACCTCAATTTATACCTGTATTTTTTCATAATTTGAGTAACTATGATAGTCATTTCATAGTACATGGACTTGGTTTGGTGGAAGGGGACATTGAATTGATTCCACAGAACAAAGAAAAATACATTTCATTTTCTAAGAAGTTACAAATAAATAATCGCACAATCAAATTGAGGTTTGTAGATTCACTTAAATTTATGCCCAGCAGTCTTGATAAACTAGCAAAAAACTTGTTCCCTAAACAATTTCATGAATTAAAATTGAATTTCACTTGTGAGGACGATTTTAAACGCTTATTACGAAAGGGTGTGTATCCGTATGAATACATGACATCATACGATTCTTTAAAGTTAACTGATCTTCCCTCTAAAGACAATTTTTTTAGTTCTTTGACTGATAGTCACATCTCAGAAGATGATTATAATCATGCAAAAGATGTTTGGTCCCATTTTCGTTGCAAAAATATGGGCGATTATTCCGATTTATATCTAAAAACAGATGTTTTGTTACTGGCTGACGTATTTGAAAATTTTAGAAACCTTTGTCTTAAGACGTATGGTTTAGATCCCGCGCATTATTATACTGCTCCAGGATTAAGTTGGGATGCAATGTTATTTACGACAAAAATAAAATTAGAACTCCTAACTGATATAGATAAAATATCATTCATTGCAAAAAATATTCGAGGTGGCATATCGCAGTGTAGTAACAGATATGCGAAAGCTAATAATAAATTTATGGATGATTTTGATTCAAACATACCATCGTCCTATCTTATGTATTTTGATGCAAACAACCTTTACGGATGGGCTATGTCTCAATGTCTCCCTACAGGTAAATTTGAATGGGTTCATGTAGATACAGACTTCAATATAGCCGATGACGCTGATCATGGTTTCATATTAGAAGTTGACCTCGAATACCCTAACGAAATTCATGACTCACATTCAGATTTACCATTCTGTCCTGAAAACGTTTGTTTGGGTAATTGTAAAGAAAAAAAACTGATTCCTAATTTAAATAGAAAAACTAATTATGTAATTCATTATCGAAATCTAAAACAGTGTTTGAAGAATGGTTTGATATTAAGTAAAATACATCGCATTCTTAAATTTCAGCAGTCTATGTGGTTAAAAAGTTACATAGATTTAAATACCCACATGAGATCGCTGGCATCATCTGATTTTGAAAAAGATTTTTTTAAACTAATGAACAATTCAGTGTTCGGTAAGACAATGGAAAATGTTGCAAAACGTGTAAACGTCAAATTATTAAATCACTGGGAAAATCGAGGGAAATCGCAGGGGGTTCAGTCTTTGATAGCTAGACCTGAGTTCCACAGTCTATCCATATTCTCAGAGAATTTAGTAGCTGTTCAATTGAATAAAACTAAAGTCTTTTATAATAAACCGATTTATTTGGGGTTTTGTGTATTAGATATATCAAAAACTTTAATGTATGACTTTCACTACAACTACATGAAAATCAAATATCCTAACAAACTCAAACTTCTTTATACAGATACGGATAGTTTAATTTATCAAATTTTCACTGAAAATTTTTATGCAGATATAAAAAAAGATCTTAATTTCTATTTTGATACATCTGACTATCCTCCTATCAATAAATATAATTTTCCACTTATAAATAAAAAGCGATTAGGATTTTTCAAAGATGAAAATAATGGTAGAATTTTAAAAGAGTTCGTTGGTCTAAAATCTAAAATGTATGCCTTAGATGTTGAAAAATATGATGAGAATGATGACAAAAAAGGTAAATATGGTGTTTTATCAAAAGCCAAAGGAGTCAATGTATGTGTTACAAAGAAATTTACTCTAAATAATTTCAAAACATGTTTATTTAACAAAAATGTGCAACGTGCTCAAATGCTAAGATTTAAATCTATAAAACATGTAATATTCACTCAAAAAATTAATAAAATATCATTATCTCATGATGATACAAAACGTTACTTATTAGAAAACACTTGTGACACCCTTGCGTGGGGACATTGTAAAATAAAAAAATAATTTAAATTTTGTCATGTAAATGACAGAACATTCAAATTCGAATTATTGTTTGTAATATATATTTTGTATGTAAATTTGAATAGTTAACTTAAATTTAATTGTAAATTATATTTTAATTAATTGTTTAATTTAACATTTATTCGTGTTTTGGCAATAAGAATATTGTAAACATAGATTTATTGTTTTTTATGTTTAAATTTAAATTGGTGGTTGGGTATATAAAATGTAACAATAGATTATAAAGAAAAGTGTTAATATCAGAATAAATATACATATTTTTTATCAGTTTTCTTTTTTTTTTTTTACTCTAATTTAGTTTAAATAGTAATATGTTTATTGAATAGCACCATTTAATGTCTATCCGCATTCATATCAACACTGTTAAACATATTACAGCATTCAAAGATGATTCATTTTTATCATCCTTTCACTACCATTGTCGCAGGTCCCAGTGGGTGTGGCAAAACTCAATTTGTTACAAATTTTTTGAATAATACTAAAGAGATATGTAACATAGAATTTGATGAAATTATTTGGTGTTATGATGAAATGCAACCTCTTTATAATCTAGAAAATGTAAATTATAGTCAAGGAATACCAGATTTTTCAATTTTCGATGGGAAAAAACCTAAACTTCTAATAATAGATGATTTAATGAGAGAATCAGATGGACGAGTTGTTGATATTTTTACTAAAGGAAGTCATCATAGAAATTTAAGTGTTTTTTATATAACACAAAACATATTTCATCAAGGAAAAGGTCAACGTGATATTTCACTGAACACAAGTTACATTGTATTTTTTAAGAACCCTAGAGATAAAACTCAAATACGATACCTGTCACGACAAGTTTGTCCTGAAAATTCAAAATTCGTGGATGAAGCCTACAAAGATGCTACAAAGGATGCTCATGGTTACCTTATGATTGATCTGAAACAAAATACAAATGACATATGTCGTTTTAAAACAAAAATATTTCCATTTGATGGACATTGCACAGTGTATGTACCTAAAAAAGGATTTAAATATGATAAAAATCAACAAATTTTAGTCAGTTCTACATGATGCATGCAAGAGTAAACACATATAAACATTTATTAGAAGCATTGCACTTGCTTAAACCCAAATATCGTACTGCATTACTTAAATCTTGTGATGATGAAGAGATCAACATTATATGCGAGTGCATTTATAACGTTCTGAATGGGAAAATTCCTTTAGAAAAAAGGAAAAAACAAAGTTAAAAAAGTACAAAGACATATTAAGGAAATTAGTTTCAAAAGGTAAACATAAATTAAGAAAAACGGTTATAATTCAAAAAGGAGGTGCCTTTTTACCTATTATTTTAGGAGCAGTTCTAAGTGCCTTAGTTAACTCTTTATCATAAATAAACAAAATGGAAAACACGAAAAAAATGTTATTAGTTGAATCGGACTTTATTGAAAAGTTAAAACGCAATGAGAACCCTCCTGAAAATTCCTCATCTCGGCTAGATGAAGAGATGCAAAAAATTCTCAAAAGTAAAATGAACGATCGTGAAAAATGGATGCTTTATTCTCAAGCATTGCAGCGGTTTCTACATTTTATTGAAACAGATCGAAAACCGTTTAAGATACCTATAGTAATGGAGGGTTTCGATCAATTCAACAAAGAAAGTAATGATATCATAAATTCAAAGATACCCAAAAAGGAGGAGACAGAATATAAGGAATCAGCGAAAGGTGATGTAACTGAGATAGCTGCACCATCTTTGTTTAACACGACACCTGGTGAAATAAATCAAGAATCAATGCCGATCAGTCCATCAAAAATAATAGAGATATTACCTAAATCTTATGAAAAAAAGCTAGAACGCTATTAGATTACATTGTTTTAAGTAAACCTAAAATTTGGTGGAAGCAGACTGGTGAAGTTGTTATAAACAACCAGACTATTCAAAATAGCAATATTACTGATTTGGTGAGTGACACGGTTAGATGTCTTAAACGTCCTAAACCAATTGGCTGGGAAGTGTTTGCTTTACTTTTAAAAGATATCAAAGTTCCTAAGTCATGCATAGGTAATCCTACAAATTTAGCATTTATTAATGACACTCCTTTGATTGAGCCCTTTACCCCCTCTACTTCTATAAGAACACGAGCCTCGTTAGATAAAGAAAACAACACATCTACTCCTCTTACTACACGAGTACAAAAATCATCTGCAAAAACTATAAATTGGGAAAGATGGACTCCTTATTAGATATTAACAGAATCTACTATGATATCTCTCACCCCGCTGGTTATAGCAGTTTAAATAATTTAACAAAGGAAATGAAAGGTCAAATGAATAAAGAAGATGTAAAAAAATGGTTACAATCTCAAGACACGTATACACTACATAAACCTGTTCATAGGCGGTTTACTAGAAATAGATACATTCTATCTAACTTTAATGAACTTTGGCAAGCTGATTTGAGTGACATGAGTACATATAGTCAATTTAATGATGGTTACAAATATATTCTTTGTGTTATCGATGTATTCAGTAAATATGCTTTTGCAAGAGCCATGAAGAAGAAGGATTCAGTAACAGTTAAAGAATGTTTTGAAAGCATATTTACTGAAGCCAACTCAGTTCCTCGTCATATCCAATCTGATAAAGGTACGGAATTCGTTTCAAAGGTGGTAAGAGATTATTTCAAAAGTAAAAATATTAATTATTATACCACTAATAACCCTGATATTAAAGCAAGTATAGTAGAAAGGTTCCAGAGAACTCTTAAAACGAAAATGTGGCGTTACTTCACTCATAAGAATACATATAATTACATAAATGTTCTACAAGATCTTCTTTATTCTTACAACCACAGCTATCATTCAAGCATAAAAATGTGTCCAGTTGATGTTAACTCTAATAATATTATGACTGTTTGGTGTAATTTATATGATCGCAATACAGATAGACAAATCTCACCAGAAACTGCAAAACTAAACGTAGGAGATCATGTTAGAATCACTAAATACAAACATATATTTCAAAAAGGTTACGAAAGTAATTGGAGTGATGAAATATTTATAATTAATTCAATTATTAAAAGATCTCCTCGGATTGTTTATACACTAAGGGATTTGGAAGGCGAACGCATAATTGGGACGTTTTATTCAAAAGAAATACAAAAAGTAACTTACCTCCCCTCCAACGAGTATAAAATTGATAAAATATTACGTTCACGTCGAGTTGCTGGCAGAAAGGAAATACTAGTGAAGTGGCAAGGTTATCCTAATAAATTTAATTCTTGGATACCTGAATCAAGCTTAAAGAAAATATGAGTGATAATAGCTTTTATTTAACTTTGTTAAGTAATAGTTCATCCGATTATTACACAGATAATACGACTGCACATTTTTTAACAAAATTACCAAAGACCATTAAATTGGATGGAGAATGGGTAGTTGGTTTGGTGGAATTTCAATACCCTTGTTCTATGTATAATGTACAAGAGCATGAAAACATAATTTATATAAAGAAAAAAGTATTTTCGCCTGCTGACAAGACTTCAAAAATTGTGGATATAAAAGCTCATATACCAGCCACTACTTACGATAATATAGATCACTTTCTTCAAGCGTTTAATGAAAACCCTCAGTTAAAAAATAATGTTAAATTTCGTTATGATGAACTAACAAAAATGATAGGAGTAACAACATCAAATAAAGATATCACTTCTATCATAACAACTCCAATACTAAGTCTTCAAATGGGTTTTAAACCAAGAACAAATTTGAAACAAATCACATTGGGAAAAAACCCAGCAAATTTATATTTAGGTTTACCATCTCAAATATTTGTTTATACAGATATCATTCATCCACAAGTAGTTGGAGATGTTATAACATCGTTACTTAGAATAATACCTTTAGATCCAACTAAGTTCATTTATGGAGCTTATAAAACACATATTTTCTCACCTGCTCACTATGTACCAGTTTTACGAAGAGAGTTTGATACAATTGAAATAGATATAAGAACAACAACCGGTGTCAGAGTACCATTTCAATTTGGGTCTTCTTGCGTGAAACTACACTTTCAACGTGTAAAATGATGTATAACAGATCATCAACCTCTTGTCCTTACGAACATTATTATTCACACCAAGCCGGCTCTGGTGTAGGAATTGTCTATAAGGGAGTTCCATATCAAAGAGGACATGGTATAGGCAGTTTTTGGGAGGACTATTTAGATCCGTACTCCCTTTATTATCTAGTGGTTTAAGAACCATTGGAAAAGAAACTTTAGGAGCAGGAGTTGGACTCTTATCTGATATGGTAAATGCTCGCCCTATAGACAGTTCCATACGATCACGATTCAAGGAAGCAAGTGCAAACCTGAAAAGAAAGGCCGATGAAAAAATTGATTCCCTTATGTCAGGATCTGGGTATAAAATGTCCAATAAAAGAAGGGAACCGCTCATTGCTCTAAAAGCATCGCGACGAAGAGGAAGTAAAAAAATAAAAAAGATATAAATAACGATATATTTTCAAACTAAATAATGTCATTTTTACATAATCATTCATGTGAGTGTGCGAAATCTGAATTAGATATATTTGCCCTTCCATCAACTCAAACAAGCATTGAAAGCGGACAGTGGATTCATTATAAACCAATTTCATCTTTAAGCGATGACGGTCCAATCGAATTTCAAGTACCTGGATCAGGTGATGACTACATAGATCTATCACACACAATGATACACATTACTGCTAAAGTGTTGAACCAAGATGGTACTAAATTAAAAGCAGATGCTGCAGTTGGACCCACCAATAACTGGTTACATTCTCTTTTTAATCAACTTGATGTATATTTAAATCAAAAACTCATATCACCACCAAACAATACATATGCCTACCGTGCTTATATGGAAAATCTTCTCAACTACGGACCAGCAGCCAAAACAACTCATCTTACTTGTGGATTGTGGTATGAAGATACGCCGGGCTATATGGATACTGTTGACGTTAACAACAAAGGGTTTAACAAAAGGCTGGAATTTATCAAGGAGAGTAAGGAAGTAGAAATGATTGGTCATTTACATGGTGATATATTTAATCAAGAGAAATTCTTAATAAATGGTGTAGAACTACGTATTAAGTTAGTTCGCTCAAAAGAATCATTCAATCTTATTTGCCACCAAGATAAAAAATTCAAAGTACAAATAATGGATGCCAGCCTCATTGTAAGGAGAACGAGAATCAATCCTAGTGTTTTGTTAGCCCACCAAAAAGTATTAGCCACAACAACTGCGAAGTACCCCATTACGAGGGCAGAAGTTAAGGTTCTCACAATACCAACGGGGGTTCAGGGTAAAACATTAGATAATATATTTCTCGGACAAATTCCTAAAAGATGTATTATTGGATTTGTATCAAATTCAGGTTTTAATGGTAATTTAGCATTAAATCCGTTTAATTTTCAACATTATAATATGAATTCATTTAGTTTGTTCGTAGATGGTCATGAAGTTCCTTCTAAAACATTACAACCTTCATTTAGTTCTGGTACAATAGCAGCAGCATATCACACTCTATTTTCTGGAACTGGTATTCATTTCCATAACGAGGGTAATGGAATAAGCAGAACAGATTTTGGTCAAGGTTATTGTTTATTGTGTTTTGATTTAACTCCTGATTTATCTGCTAATTCAACTTCACACTGGAATCTTGTTAGACATGGTAGCGTTCGGATAGAAGTACGTTTTGATTCCGCTCTAACTAGTACCATTAATTGTATTGTGTATGCAGAATTTGATAATATAATTGAAATAAATAAAAATCGTGATGTATCTGTAGATTACAATAGTTAAGAAACATATAAATACCCCGTTCTCTTTAATTTATTTTATTTGGAATTCATCATTGTTTGCATGATCATCAATAATTTGTATATGTTACTTAACTATGGATACTAAAGAAATTCAATTTTGTATGAGGAAACTAAACCCATTGTTTAATTCAAATGTTTTTGCTGCCAACAAAATACCTATTCGGGTTAATCTACCTACCTTTATTGTCAGTAATTTGGACCCTGATTCAAAACCGGGTTCCCATTGGGTTGCTATACACATTGATGTAAATGGTGTAGGTGAATATTTTGACTCCTTTGGCAGGAAACCTTCCGGTTATCATAAGTCATTTCTAGATAGAAATACGAGACGGTGGTTTTACAATAATAAATCACTTCAAAACCATTTCACTTCTGTTTGTGGTGAATATTGTTTAGTTTATTTGTATTTTAAGTTTCATGGAAAATCTATGAAACATATGCTTAACTTGTTTTCTGATAATTCTTTATGTAATGATCTAGTATTACGAAATATGTTTAAGACCTTTTTTGTGAAATAAATAAAAATACGTGTACTGGTAATAATGATTTTTATTTTGAATTCTCACATAGTAACCTTTATAAAACTACAGACATTTGACACCATTTTATTTCTTATTTATTTTGTTTGGAATGTGAAACAATGCAAAAGAATATCTTACAAGGAAATTTACTTAAATCATAAAAAGGAAAGATAAGAAATGTGAAACACTTTAACACTATCCTACTGCTATCGTTAAAAATTATATTTATCACTGTTTCTTATTATCTATAAAATATTTTACACATGTGTCCTTAGAAGCTAATTGTTTTGTAATATTATATACAATATTTCGCGTATTTTGTAATTCCAAGTCGTCTTCCAACGCAAAATACTTCAGTCTGACGTCCGCGTGCTTCCAGTGTTCCGTGGCTGGGATGTTTTTGATTGTTTGCATATCATATATCTCTATTTTAATTAAGTGAGATGAATACGCCCCATCATCTTGTCCAGATGATAAATTAGCCACGCCTTCTGGCGAACCTTTGCTTACATTCGAAGACCGTTTCAAGGTTTTACACTGCTTTTTAGGTCGTTCAAAGAAGCTGTCAATATTATTTCCAGGACGTTTCTTTGCGAGGGCTTGCTTAACTTTGAAACCAGCTGTACCTTCCTCATCGGTTGAATCACCCTGATTTTCCGGGTAGTAATAGTTCTTGAAAGTATTTTCAGAGAACTGAAACAATGAAAGACAATATTTTAAACACTATTAACAATTCTATTAATTAAATACAAAGAACACTAGACGAAACAATATTATAAAAAGGCAATATGGGTTACAGTAATTTAAAAAGAAAAACATACTCACGTCCATTGTTGGATCTGTCTATAAACACTTCACTTTTGAACGCACACTCCACTTCTCTATATACCACACTAGATACAAGGAGCTCTGGTACAGAAGGCTGCCTCTACAGGAATACTTATTCAGCCTCGACTCTCTTTGGCTTTTATACTCGTAATATGGTAGAGAGCAGGGGAACGTACCATAAATCTTGTTTCAACCAGTTCATCTTATACCTGAACGCAAACAATAAACTTTTTGTCATTTTACAATACAATAAACATCTATAATAAAGCAACTAAGTTGTTACAATAATAAATTCAAGTCACAAGAATTACCGGTGCGTTAGTCTAAAACATGTTTACACCAGTTAATGCTCTTTGTTAAATATGAATAGAAAGTATCATGACATGACTTGACATGTTCGTCGAAGGATCTCTTTACCCAAAACCCGAATTATTCAAATAAGCGGAAACAATAAATATATATTATCTTTAAAAATGCACAAAAGACATTTTTATTCACATAGAATTAGCCTTAAACATGTTTTAACCGGTTCTCAGTTTCTCACGTCGTAACAAGTTTATTGAAAGTATGCATTCTCTTAAACAATACACAAGTCATAAAAAATAATAATAGACATAGGTAAGTAAATTATTCAAAGAAGGTACAATAAATAAAGCAATTAAGCAAAAACGCAACTTCACAAAATTACCGAGGTTTATTCAGATACAAAACATTGAAATATATGTAAAAAAAAAAAGTTTGATAAGATGGGAAATTAACTTTTATTAAGACGTAATCAAAAAATTGACTTATTAATCATATGTACAAATTTGGTAATACAACAAAGAGATGTATGATAGAAATAGGTATAAGATATCATAAATATTCGAGAAAAAGAAAGATACGCTAGATAGGATCGTTAAGTTTAGGTATTTGGATAAACTTAAATGTAACTCAGAAGTTCTTAAGTTAAAACGTAATTATAATACATTTCATAAATACCTACATTTATAGAAATAAAAGTAAAAGTAGGTGAAACTCAGTTAGGCTTCATAAAGGTAAGTCTAGACTACTTAGGTTAACTAAGAGTAGGTTTTAATTAAATTTGGTTAGGTTACGAATGGAAAAGTTAGGTATTTTAATTAGGTTAGGTTAGGTTAGAATCGCAATCCATATGATTACAAAGTTATACTAAAAATTAATTATAAAATACCTATCAGTATGAGACACAAGGAAAAGGTGTGCATGACACTGCCAGGTAGCTGGGTAGGGTAACAATGGTCTAGCGCCGAGTCCAGATCGAACAATAGAAAGGGTCGGTAATCCTTTTGTGACCGTCGTGCACAAGGTTTATTGTGTAAAGACGTATTCTGTAAATACTAGAAGGAGGCTTCTGAGAGCTTATTGTTTAGAGTTGGTATATCGATACGAATCTTTTTCAAAAGCAGTATGAAAATTTCGGACTTGTGCTCATATTTAAAGCATTATTGTTTGCATGTGTTTCGTTTTGTAGATACACCTCCTGTAGTAAGTAATCTTAAATATTCTTTTGATTTTTCGCCAATTTTTTTTTATTAATGTAGACTAGACAGTATTGTCTCGCACTTTTTTTAATTTACCAAGCAAACGTTAAATTTATCCTCGGCCAAGTTCTTCGCAAAACGAGCAACATTTAAAAAAAATCCCCATTTCGGGAACGACCCGTCAAAATTCATAAAATATGACTCAAGCGCGAGAGAGCGGAAGAAATCCGGCACCATTACTCTGATTGTTGCCGTATTATGAAAGAGGTTTTTTTTTTTTTGCATGCTGGTGTTCTAGACGCTTGATGTCATTTAGGAATATAAATGTTCTTGTTTTATTAAATATAATGAGTTTTAGTACAACCGTTATCTGAGGTATAGTAAGTAATAAAAACAAAGACTAAGTTGCTTCACACGATATTTATGATAATAAGTCAACACTTTGTCCAGAGTTTGGTGAAACAAAATGTATAATGGCTATGCTAGTCTAATCCCTTCTCAAGGTCACATAATATATATTTAAGTGCATTTTAAAAGAGCGTACACCCATCTTAAAGGCCGGCAACGCACCTCCAACACCTCTGGTGTTTCGGGTGTCCATGGGCGGCGGTGATCGCTTACCATCAGGCGACCTGTCTGCTCGTTCCTATCCCATAAAAAAAAAACTATATGTTTGTGCTATGATTCGATTTTCATTCATTGCCTTATGTTGTATTTAGGTAAATAATTATTGGTTAAGAAATCAGTTTACAAAATACAACTAATTTAATAAAATCTTTACTCATGCATAATGTTGAATATTTTGCATAAAAATCGCGTGCAAAAAACTGCAATTTGAAATGACAAATGGTCTTTGAAAACAGAAACGCGCCATTAACATGAATAGTTCAACAAATACTTAAAAATGTTAACAACGCTGCTAAATGTATGGTTTTAGCATAATGCGAACTGAATACAAAATGTCAGTTTTGCATGTTCGCGTAATTGCAAAATCTAATATGAACGTCATGTCACACATGTAATAACTTACTCACTGTAAACTACTAACTAGTTATGCAAATTTGTAAGCTGTTGTTTAACATGGTGTTTAAAGTATGCAGCACATTTTTTTCTTTAGTAATTATAAACAGTTTAGTACATAAATGAATGTTGCGTTTCTACGAGTAGAAGAAAAATAACTCTTCGTATTAACTTAATCTGTAAGAAAGCATTGCAAAAAGAATCAATCATGTCAACCTAAATCGTTTACAAAATCAGATCACTGAATACTAAAATATATTACCCTGCAGGGCTATTCTTCCAAATTTATCACTTATCCACGTGGATAAGACATCTGTCACTGTGACGGATGCTTTATCCACGTAGATAAGTGATTAAATTTCAAGCATCATAGGCCTGCAGCTCTAGAAACTAGATATTCAAAATGAATCGCAAAACTAAGCTTTACCAAGATATGGCTAGATCGAGTTAAAAAGATCTCAGCCCTGATTTCGAATAATTACAACATGGTTATATGATGCTTAGTGCTCAGTAAATCGTCCGGGTGGATTATTCCCGGGGCAATTGCTAGGGCAGGTCGGGCAGGAAGTCCCATTACTACAGGACACGGGAAGTGATTTAGAACGGGTGGAGTGGCGCCCAAACGTGGGGCCAGAATTGCGCATGCTCATGCGCATAAATGTAGATTGTTTTTTCTCTGAATATGAAAATAGTTTATTAGTTATGAAATCTAAAAATCCCGTTGATTTTAATTGTGTATTTTATAGATACCTTTTAAAGAAGAAACTGATTTTTAAATTAATATTTCTTTAAATTCTAAACATAAACTTTACAAGCATGAAAATGAAGTACAAGAAGATTAAAATTTATATATGAAATATTTTCTCAGATAATGTGGTTTGTATAGTTCGATTTTAATCAAAACTTAAATAATTTAAATCTGAACTTGTTATGTCAATACAGCGTTCTCATAATTTTCTTAACCATACCGTATGCTAAGTAAATTTATAGGTAAGTTATCCAAAGTAATTTGTAGTTAGATTACTTTGTTCTAGTTGTTGTTTCATTAAAGCGCGTTCACGTCTCACGAGTAGGTACGTCGATGACAATACGTGTTTACTTATATTATTACATAAGTACTTGTAAGTATAACGAGTTGGAACTAACAAGAGGCTCAAAATTTGGTTACGACTAAGTTGGCGCCCAACATGGGCCTAAAACTGTCGATACGATTTATCAAAACTTTACGCTAAGGTAAACTTAAACCTAAATGAACATGTTTATCTAGGTATTTATTTAAACAACATTACTCGTAATTTAACTGTCTGAAAACACGTATATATTTCGGTAAATTTAACTAATAATATATTGATTTTCATTACATCGATAGGTACTCACATGAAATTTCACACCGTTGACTTCGAACGCTTTCAAGCACGGGTTCAAAAAATATGGATATTATACTTCATTATTTTGATAATTCTGGATATTATATTTAATTCATTATACGCGATATAGTAAATTTCCCAGATTTAATACGCGATATAGTAACCACCTTCTTCCTTCCAGAAGTCGACTGTGGATAAGTAGGTTTCAATCTTTTCCTTCCTCTTAATTGCTAAAGGTGGCACTAAAACTTGAGCCATTTCATGTGCTTTTCCTACCCCTTTAAGGAATACAGACGTAAGCTTGTGTATGAATTACGTTTCCATAGTTTTTATATTTAAATAATTATTATTTGAAATGATTTTAAGATTAATATCTTTGGTATAATATGAAAAATACCTAACAAACATTTTCATAAACATGTTGTTCTAATTTTATTTTAAGCCCAAGATTCTTAAGAAAATATCGTTAACCTCGATGTCATCAGTCGCAAAATTAAAATGAACAACATCAACCCCTTTTTAGGGTTCCGTACCTCAAAGAGGAAAAACGGAACCCTTATAGGATCACTCGCGTGTCTGTCTGTCCCTCTGTCATTTCTCCGAAACTACTGGACCGATTTACTTGAAATTTGGCACACGTATGTAAACCTGTGGCCCGAAGACTGACGTGTAATATAATTAAATAAAATTGAATGAAATTTAATGATAGGGGGCACTTTTGGGGGTAAAATTGAAAATTAAAAATCAAAGTTATTAGAACTATATTGTGTTACATATCAAATGAAAGAGCATTTTATAAGCATCTCAAATATATTTTTTTTATTGTTTTTAAATTTAAAAGTTATTTAAGAATGAAACTACTTAGCGTAAAATTTTCAAAAAAATACACGAGATAATTCTAGATTACAGGAAAACCTATTAGAAATCTACAGTCAAGCGTAAGTCGGATTCTCAAATTGAGATTTTCGCTCACTGCCGCTGCAAAATACTTACTAAATGTTTTGAAATTTTGTGAGCGCCATGGACAGGTAGAAAGAAATTCATTTCTGTTTAACCTTTAATCGATGTCATCAGTCGCAAAATTAAAATGAACAACATCAACCCCTTTTTTATAATTGTCATCTTTGACGCTAAAGAAACTGGAGCCTTCTCAAAAACAATTATATAGGTACCGTCCAAACAAAGGAAAGTACTCAGGTAGTTAGAAAAACTTTAGATAAAATTAATCAACGCAAACAACGTTGTAAATGTCTCATTATACATTCGGTTTCTGTGAACTTTTCGGAGGCGAGGGGGAAAAATCAACAATCTAGAAACTGGCCGCCTAGCCGAAGTGACAGTCGTTGATGCCACGTGACGATCGAAACGCAGTCTTGCTCTGTCGCACCACTACAAGAGCGATAGGGAGAGAGTTAACGAAACGTTACGAAGTGTAAGCGATTGTGACGTTAGATGTACCCGGTGGAGATACAAAGCTTTGTTTGGGGCACGGTGTCACGGAGGGGCAGTTTCTTGGAATTGTTTTTTTTCCTCCCGAGTGGTTCTAATTAAAATTAATTGCATTCCCGTTTAGGAGTTAATTTGGAGACGCCCTCGGAATATTAGTGTATTAAATGAAGATGCAGTGGATTGAGATCGCGTGTAATTAGCCCCTTTAATTTATTTTTAAAGTTTAAGGAAAAATGCTAAAAATATTTTACGGTAGGAAGAAGAGAATTTCCTTAACCTACCGAAAAATACGAAACTGTTATTTTTGTTTACAACAATGGTTTGAATTTGAAGACTCCATTTTAAATTAGAAAAGATAATATAACTTATTTAAAACTAAAAAAAACAGTACCAAAGTCGACATTTTTAAACGCACAACTATTATTGGTCAAACATTCATTGTAATTTTTTTTTATTAATAAAAATAAAACTTAAATAAATAAGCTACATTAAAACCCATTTTGAAACAACGAAAAATAGAACAGCAGTATTTCATAGAGCAGTTCAATTTGGCTAGGCGCATAAATTTGTCTAGTTTGACAAAGTGGCATCTTATCGGGAATCTCATCGTAATTGGCCGGCGCGGCCGCACCGTCGCTGTTAATGTGTCACGCGCCGTAGTTTTATAAGTGTTGGAAGTTTGTTAAGAATTGGCGGAGTTGCTGAACGCTGCCGATTGTTTCTGCTTGAAGTTTTATATTGATTTGTTTTTCGGTCAATGACGCTGGCTTGAAAACTTGCAATATTGTAAATTAAACTTTTGTTATTTCATTAAAAAAATTCTTTGTTTAATACTCGTACATTTTGGCAATCTGAAAATCTGACCTTGACATTTTTTAAGCCAAAGAAATTTTTCAGCAATTTCTGGGTTAGTCTTTTTGGTTTTAGTTGCTCATTGTGACCGTAAAATGCAGGCCCTAAATTAGTAAGTTTACCAAATAAACATTTCGCCTAAAATACACCTACCGCCAACGATATTTACAGCTTTCCTGATAACCGAATCTCAAAATTGAATCTAAATTAAACAATTCAACTACCGGAATTGCGTTCGAAACCTCTGCAGGTCCAAATAGTAGATAACGAAATTAACAAGAATGTCCAAAGGTGGCAAGGTGGGTTGAGTGCCCGTTTTAGCTGTGGCGTATTCAATCGGACGGCCCAGAGTCCACTCTCGGATCAATGACCTTTTGTAATGGTTTGGCTTTGACGTACTGTAGTTGGGATTCTATTATTGCTGTTGATGGTTTTGAATTCTGTTTGGGAAACTAAACTAGTTTTTATGTGCTTAAACTTTTAGTACCGTTTCGTAACTAAAAATTGGTAACCAGCTTCGAAACGGGAAAAAAATCCCAATTCGTACCTGGCTTCAAATTGGGACTTTCCCATTACCGATTTGTAACCATGTTTGGTGACCGGCTTTGAAACGGGAAAAAAATCCCGTGTTGTAACAAGTTACAAAATGAGACTAAATAATTAACGATTTGGAGCCATGGTTGGTAACCAACTTTCAAACGGGAAAAAATATCCCTTATTGTAACTGGTTACAAAATGGGTTTTTTTTTTTTCCGTCATGAATACATGATTTATTCGAATAATGCTGACATTGAGTATTTTTTTAGGATTTCGTAGTTAACTAGGTTGACTAGGAATCTTTACAGTTTCGCTCTGTCCGTCTGTCCGTATGTACACCGTCCTAGCTTCATTTGGTAGAAACTCCGATCAGCAACTCGGGCCCAATACGTAACCAGCTACTAACAGGGAATTTTGTATTCCCGTTCTGTAGTCAGTTACAAAACTCAGTTATCAAACGGTACCACGCTGGCCCAATGCGTAACCGGCTACAAACCAGGAATCTTAGTTACCAAACAGTACTACTCTGGTCCGGGAATCTTGATTCCCATTTTGAAACAAAAGCTTTGCAAAGATACCTACTGAGCCTTACCTAGCTTTGCTAACCTATATATTTGTATGTATGATATCAGATAAACCGCCTTCAAAATTAATAAGTACTTGAAACTTTCTTGCGTCCCCCTTACAAGCCTCGTACAGTAAGCAACAAAATGTAACGCACCATGAACACACCGAATAATCTGATCTGGCCCCATAGCCGAATGGCATTTCTCTGACAAACAAAGCGATACGAATAAAGCGCGATAGAGATAGATATCTACTAGAACTTTCGTGATCTAACATTCGTTCTACGTTTGACTCTATTACTTAGAACATAAGGCTTGTACGAAAACTTCTGCATGTAATATAGATTCATAACCTTTTCTGCCTACAGTATGAGCTCGTACAATATTTGTAAAGTCAGCAAGACAAAAAGCTCTTATTGTGTCATAAAAGGTTATGATGCCGTCCCGGTATCATTATTGTTTAAAGGGTACAGTCGGCAGTAATATGATTATTATTATGTCTTATATATGATAATAGGAAATGGAAAGGACGTCAATTATGTTGCTGAACGCTACTTTTATTACGTGAGGTAAGTGAATTAGGTTTTATTGTAAATAATGAAAAAACCTCTAGCTATTTGTATTTAGTCTTGCTAGATAGATACATATATGTAGATGGAATACGTTTTAGATACAGAGATTACTTTTTAATATTGACATTCGTAAATATATGATTATTAATTCTGTTTGCTAGGTAAAACATAAATGAATGTTCAAACCTTATTAGGTAACGAATTAATACCAAGAATAATATTGTGTCTGAGACTTTTTTGTATATGTACTACTTTACAAAATTCATGAAAGCTTCAGAACCTATTAATAAATCGTTAATTTGAACCACGTGGAACCATTAGTTTCGATAGTAAAATAAATAATTGATTATTGAACGGATTCACCTTGTACATCTATTAAGTTGTATAACAAGTTGTAATAATTTTTCCCATCTCAGAATTTGTATACAATTAAACTATAAAAAGTCCAAATTTAAAACAGAATTAAACCTCCGCCATTTTGCCTGAAAATACTAACAAGGCAATCATAGCATAACAATGGTATACAAATGAATGACGTCATCAGTGCAACCCTCATTGTAATTTGGGTGCTGGTAATTATTTGGATGGTGATAAGCAATAATGTGTCAACCCACACGCCAACCATTTTGAGAAAATGGCGTCTAAAGATTTTTTCTCATTTTTTTGTGTTTCTCTTAAAAAACATTGTTTTTTATATAGATTGTTGTGTTTTTCAGCTATAATACGTTCAGTAGTAGTGATTATTGTAGCTTAATTTCAAAACAAACTTCAATTTGACGAAATAATGCCCTTTTCTTTTATTGCGAATTGTTCGACGACGTCAAACTTTTTCAAGACTGTGTTATGATACTTAACCCACTTTTGCTAATTGTTTAAAAATATCTATGAGTCTTAAATAAACATGTTAAAGCACATAAATTGTTATTGTAAAATACTCTACCTATGCATATTTTTAACTTTATAAGTGTTAAGTAACATATCAGTCATGGTCACTTATGTTATTAGGTATAAATAATAAAATAATAATAAATATTATAGGACATTCTTACACAGATTGACTGAGACCCACGGTAAGCTCAAGAAGGCTTGTGTTGTGGGTACTTAGGCAACGATATATATAATATATAAATACTTATATACATAGAAAACATCCATGACTCAGGAACAAATATCTGTGCTCATCACACAAATAAATGCCCTTACCGGGATTCGAACCCGGGACCGCGGCGTAGCAGGCAGGGTCACTACCGACTGCGCCAGACCGGTCGTCATGTAGGAATCAATACATTATTTATTAATCAAACCTTTTAATGATTTTTCTACTCCCGAACTGTTATTCGTCATTTACAGGATTGTGCGTATCGAAAAAACTGAAAACGCATTGTTTGGTTCTGTAATCATGGCAACGCATTGCATTAACGATACTGCGTGCGTGCGCGGGAAGGCTTTGGGCAGCTGAGCTGACAGTGCAAACCTTTGCAATACAGGAATCAGTGTGAATTTCGCGAGAATTATTTAAAAAAACTATTAAAAACTAAGTGCATGGTCGTTGTAAAAGTATTGTATGCAATGGTGTTTAACTGACTCCAAAATACTCGTGGAAAGTACGCCCCTCATATTTCTTGACCTCCTTTAAACGCCTGTTGAATAAAATACTATAAATTAACTATTAGAGTAATGATCATTTCTAGACACATATTTAAATTATCTGTGCTTTTTCAACAAAAAATCGTTACAAAAACCAAATAATCATCTTTAAAAAAAACAAACTACTTATCTAAAATATACAACAAAATATTTTTTTACGCTAAGAAATAGACTAAGTCATTTAAATTATGAATAACTCATGACTTGTACAAGAACAAAACATAAAATATCTTTAACAAAATAATAAACTACCATTCAGTAAGTATTCAAAAATCAAACAATATTTTTATGCATACATTAACACGTCTTAATGTAATTAGTAATTATAAAAAAATAGTAGCTTATATTAGATTTTTATATAAACACGTACTTGTAAAAAATGTTTGCAAATTATAATAACGAATATGTATATTCATGACTTAAAATGTTCAATTTCGTACTGAATTAACCATTCATGTGCAAAAATATACTAATGGACTAAGTCATAACTTATTTAAACATAAATTAATATGAACAGTTATATTTTACAATATAGTGTCATGGTACTTACACCAAAAACGAACAATTTATGACCCGAATATAATTTAACAATAATGACTTATGTTTTATAACACGGGTCGTAGCATAAAACAACGAATAAAATATCATTTTGCAATAATCATTCAAGTCTCATAGTGGGTAACTATGTCATTTTTTGCGTTTTGCAAG
Organism: Leguminivora glycinivorella; assembly: GCF_023078275.1. Lineage (NCBI taxonomy): Eukaryota > Metazoa > Arthropoda > Insecta > Lepidoptera > Tortricidae > Leguminivora > Leguminivora glycinivorella. The sequence goes on from NC_062977.1 coordinate 1,961,654, forward strand.
AATGAGTCAACTGTAAAAAAATCGTTGAGTCAACCCTCATAACACATTATTGTAATTTAAATATGTCTTCTGCCAATTACTATAATAAGCTAAGGTTCTTGACATATTAATGCAAAACAGGCAAAGTTTAAAAATCTGTTACGCGTTTTTTGCGTCGGTAATGATCTTTTTTTGCAGCCGCGCGATACTGAAAGTCATGCTTTAATTTCCTGAAGCAGTATTTGCTTGGTTAAGTAAACGTACGCCGGCAAAGTACTAGATGGGAATGATTTAGTTGGGCATTTACTTAAAATAAACTTGTTACTATAACGAGCCGAGGTTTTGAAGAATTCATTTTATATTTTACTAGACTTCCGTGAGTCTTTGTCTGTGTGTCAATCAGTAGTTAACATTGCGCTTGATAGGAAATTTAAAGCAATACCTAATAATTCAATTTAATCAAAAACCTACAATATTTTAACAGGCTGAGACACAACACAGCTCTCAATAATCTTATTTTTGGACTAGAATTGAGATCATTTATTAATTAACTCCTTAAAGAATGATTTTTGTGATAAAAAACATGCTGTATTTCTCCGGAACTCTACCTATCTCTTAACAAAATTTAAACAAAACTGTACGGTTTGCGCGTGGAGAGGCAACACACAAAAACCAATTAAGTAGTTTTTATTATTAGTATATATGGATGAGATAACAATCCACCTAATTTGTAACCTAATACGCACATTAGGTAACATAAGGTAGTACCTAAAATAAGACAAGGTTAACTTGCCAAAAACAAAAAGAATATTACTCACATGCCACGAAGTATCGCTGTCAGTCGTAACGTAACCCATTCTGTTAAATAAACAATGAAACAAAATACGCTTCTTAGGTTGCTAGTATTTTGCCCCAGAGACCTACGGGATATACAGTCGAATTCGCAAACAAATGTACAAGCCAAAGCCCTAAAAATATATTTACACGAATCTATACATCTTAGATTCGTTTCATTAAAGTACAAGTAGAATTTTGATTTTTAATTTATTTTGTTTGCTTGTTGCAGAAGCTGATTACACACTGGACGATTCATTTTGGAATGAAGAAAGCCCAGTCGGTAAGTGCCTGGTGTAAATATTGAATTCATATCAGATAAATCAAAGACTATTGAATTGAATATAAAATAAAATATAGTTATTTTCGCAAATATATGACCAAAATTACCAACACGTTAAAATGCAATTTTTCCGTGCCTTAGATCCGCTTTAATAAGTACATTTAATATACTTTTTAGGGTTCCGTAGTCAACTAGGAACCCTTATAGTTTCGCCATGTCTGTCTGTCCGTCCGTCCGTCCGTCCGCGGATAATCTCAGTAACCGTAAGCACTAGAAAGCTGAAACTTGGTACCAATATGTATATCAATTACGCCAACAAAGTGCAAAAATAAAAAATGAAAAAAAATGTTTTATTAAAGTACCCCCCATACATGTAAAGTGGGGGCTGATATTTTTTTTCATTCCAACCCCAACGTGTGATATATTGTTGGATAGGTATTAAAAAATTAATAAGGGTTTACTAAGACCGTTTTTTGATAATATTAATATTTTCGGAAATAATCGCTCCTAAAGGAAAAAAAAGTGCGTCCCCCCCCTCTAACTTTTGAACCATATGTTTAAAAAATATGAAAAAAATCACAAAAGTAGAACTTTATAAAAACTTTCTAGGAAAATTGTTTTGAACTTGATAGGTTAAGTATTTTTTGAGAAAAATACGGAAAACTACGGAACCCTACACTGAGCGTGGCCCGACACGCTCTTGTTTTATGAACTGATCGACAATTGACCCTAGTCACACCAGATGAAAAGTGAAGCAGAATAAAAAATGGAGCTCACGGGGTCAGTAATAAGGTTATGTCCTAATACTTTTCAAAAAAAAATTACGTAAACTAAAAATTTGTGCTAAAAGATCGTTGTGCGAAAAGATTGATCTCAAAAATCTACAATATAACTTATCAAAATACCCAATATTCAAAATTTAAAGAAAATATTACGAAATTAAGGGACCGGCTGCCATCTGGGCGATATCTGGTGCGTATAATGTGATTCTTGAAAAATTCACTGACTCGTTACACAAAATCATCTGAAATGCGAAATTTCCAGACACCATCTCTTATTCCCGTCCCAAACAAGACTAGTATACGTGTGACTTTGTGATTTGTTCCAGCTATACGCGACGCGGGATCATACTTTAAACTGGTTTTAGAAAAGCTATGATTTGGGTGAGACGGAGAATAACGGGCCAGACACCGTTCCTCAGGGAGAACGGAAAGTACGCTATAACCGTTTCGAAGGCTTAGTCGTCTGTCGTTGTTGATATTTTTTCATATTTCTCATAGCTTAAGCTTCAATGAGCTTGGAAATAATGAGCATTTTACGCATTAGGGTGTTAATAATGTATTAGTACTTAATAGTTATCAGGTATCGATGTGTAATGATATCGTTAAGAAGAAATAGGAGGAAAGTATTCGAAACATAGTTGCCAGGTGATTTTGAAAAGCTACTTACATATGAACACCTAATAACTGATCTCAGTAAGTTTGCTTAAAAATAAATTCATAGAACACGCCCATTTATGAATTTGCTGTAACCAAACCAATATTTTCGCGATAGACTAAGTATTTTTTTTATATTGCATCTTCTTCTTCATGTGCCATCTCCGTCCAGGAGGTCGGCGACCATATGTCCATATGTCTCTCTATTTTCAGTCATGCGAATTAGTTTGTCTATGCTCTTCACTTTTAACCAATCTTTTATATTCTTACTCCATATGCGCCTTCTACCACGGCTACTCTTCCCTTCAATTTTTTATTGCATCAAACATATAAAATCAGAACCAGCTGTAGTTGTAAGATGAAAATCCTAAAGTTCTGAACAATCAGAACAAAACAAAACAAAACTGCCCCGAATTCAACGCCAGCCGAATTCAACAAATAGTCAGCAGCCCATCAAAACCGCTTCAAACAGGGTTTTTATTCCAAAAACTTGCAGAGACAGGTCAGAGTTTGATTCAGGCATCTGGGATATGAACATTCTCGAAAACAACGTGTAATTTGAGACCACATGTATGTTGGTTCACTTTTGCTCAAACCTTCGGCTGCGGTTGATACAATTTTGGAATAACCCGTGCAGGTTAGGAGAAAACTAGTTTGGCGCCTTTGATGTGGGCGCAAGGAATTTAGATTCATACGAGTTCAGAATTATAATGAAAAGGAATGCTTTTTATGATGATTTGAGTTTTGTACGTGAAACACGTTTTTCTCGAAAAACACGGCTAAAGTAATTCTTCAGACCCACTAATGAAATAAGTAGCACGAGTGAGACGTGTCGAGAAAATGTGTAGCGTGTGAAAAAAAAAGTAGGTACATCATTTCGTTTTTAGGGTTCCGTAGTCAACTAGGAACCCTTATAGTTTCGCCATGTCTGTCTGTCTGTCTGTCCGTCCGTCCGTCCGTCCGTCCGTCCGCGGATAATCTCAGTAACCGTTAGCACTAGAAAGCTGAAATTTGGTACCAATATGTATATCAATCACGCCAACAAACTGCAAAAATGTTTTATTAGGGTACCCCCCCTACATGTAAAGTGGAGGCTGATATTTTTTTTCATTCCAACCCCAACGTGAATAAGGGTTTACTAAGACCGTTTTTTTTGATAATATTAATATTTTCGGAAATAATCGCTCCTAAAGGAAAAAAAACCGGCCAAGTGCGAGTCGGACTCGCCCACCGAGGGTTCCGTACAAACTTTCAATGGTTAAAATAACCATACTACTCATACTCATATTCATTTATTCATTCAACGCCATTTTACACGTCAAGATTTGATTTAAAAAAATAATATTCATACAACAATAATACTTAGAGAATAAATAGACAGAAGATTGAAATTACAAAAAGTTAGGCAATATTCACATAAAAAATGCACAAAAATATTTTTCTAATTAGGTAATAAAAAAATTGTCATAAGTGTAGAACGGGTGCTCGACCAGCCATTTTTTTAAGCGATAGGTACTTAAAGTTCAATTCAATTCAATTCAATTCAAAATATCTTTATTCATGTAGGCCTAGTTACAAGCTCTTAATGAATAGTTCATTACATATATATTATGATCTTAATCTAACCTAATTATCAGAGCAATTTATTGTTGTAAATTATTGTTCATAATAATATTGAGTCTATAATATACAATTTCATATAAAAATAATCGTTAAACAAAAAATATATAATTAGGTATATGTATATATAAAAATACATGTCTAGAATATTTCTAGGAAAAATCCAATGTCCAAAAAAATACAATATTAATTTCATCAACAATAATAATAATAATAATAAACGTAAAAATAAGAAACCATTTCGAATAACAATTAATCCCACGTTGTTTTATCATTCATGTAGTCTTGTGTTGTATAATAAGCTTTGGAAATGAGTACACGCTTTACATGATTCTTAAATTTATTAATTGACAAGTCAGTAATATGATTCAGAAGTTTATTATAAAATCGAACACAATTACCCATGAATGATTTTTTTACTCGATCGATTTTTTAGTTCGACACACTAGGCGCTTCAACCACATATTGCGGCAATTTATTATAGACGGCAGGGTCCATCACATGTGTTAATTTTACCGTAAATTGGATTTCGCCAATTTACGGTCGATACCTACTAACTTTCCGGCATTTCGAATGTTGTACTTGGAACACATGTTGTTAGTTTTGTCACAGAATATATGTATAATAGTACAAGTACAGAAGGCTCACTCCTTTGATGTTCACAAAATGACGCTATTCTAAATTCTTACCTACATTAACAAACGGACCGCACGCGAGCAGCCAACATTGAATTTTTCCCCTCACTAGCTCGGAAACACGTGTTTTGTCCTTTAATACCAGCGGGTAAAAACGCATTTTATCCACTAGTGCTTTAAAATTGATAAAAGTAGGTGAATCTAGTAATAAAGATCATTTACCACCTGTGGAACTACTGGAAGCAGTGATAAAAGAAAATCTTGTAGTACAAAAGGCGGACTCATGCTTTAAGGCATTCTCTACTATGTTGATCTTTCTTTTATGCGGGGGCTTCGCCCCCGAGCCCTCCTTTATATGCTCTTAAGGGTCTCAAGAAAACCCTATCCCAACTTATTTTAAATACTACGTTGATCTTTCTTTTATGCCCCCGCATTCGCCCTCGAGCCCCCTTATTCATGCTCTTCAGGGTCACAAGAAAACCCTATCCCAACTTACTTTAAATACTACGTTGATGTTTATTTTATGCGGAGGGCTTCGCCCCCCGAGCCCCCCTTTATTTCCTCTTAAGGGTCTCAAGAAAACCCTATCCCAACTTATTTTAAATACTATGTTGATCTTTTTTTTGTGGGGAGCTTCGCCCCCGAGCCCCTCTTTACTTGCTCTTAAGGGTCACAAGAAAACCCTATCCCAACTTATTTTAAATACTACGTTGATCTTTCTTTTTTGCGGGGGCTTCGCCCCCGAGCCCCCCTTTATTTACTCTGAACGGTCACAAGAAAACCCTAACCCAACTTATTTTAAATACTACGTTGATCTTTCTTTTTTGCGGGGGCTTCGCCCCCGAGCCCCCCCCTTTATTTCCTCTGGAGGGTCACAAGAAAACCTTAACCCAACTTATTTTAAATACTACGTTGATCAGTCTTTTTGTGGGGGCTTCGATCGCCCCTGAGCCCCCTTTTACTTGCTCTTAAGGGTCTCAAGAAAACCCTATCCCAACTTATTTTAAATACTACGTTGATCTTTTTAGTAGTTCCAGTTCATATCTTCCGGCTCCATCATCAGACCTTGAAACCTAATCGTAGTCAAAGTTCATTACAAGACTTTTCTAAGAAACCCAAAAACTACTATGATACGATGTTCTATCATGTAGTTCCAGTTCATATCTTCCGGCTCCATCATCAGACCTTGAAACCTAATCGTAGTCAAAGTTCATTACAAGACTTTTCTAAGAAACGCAAAAACAGCTATGATACGATGTTACATCATGTAGTTCCAGTTCATATCTTCCGGCTTCATCATCAGACCTTGAAACCTTATCGTAGACAAAGTTCATTTCAAGACTTTTCTAAGAAACCCAAAAACTACTATGATACGATGTTCCATCATGTAGTTCCAGTTCATATCTTCCGGCTCCATCATCAGACCTTGAAACCTAATCGTAGTCAAAGTTCATTACAAGACTTTTCTAAGAAACCCAAAAACAGCTATGATACGATGTTCCATCATGTAGTTCCAGTTCATATCTTCCGGCTCCATCATCAGACCTTGAAACCTAATCGTAGTCAAAGTTCATTACAAGACTTTTCTAAGAAACCCAAAAACAGCTATGATACGATGTTCCATCATGTAGTTCCAGTTCATATCTTCCGGCTCCATCATCAGATCAGTTCAACAGTACCATATTATTGTACTGTCATCAGAACTACATACAGCTGCCAATTATCATTACGCTACGATCCTTGGAAGATGGTTAAATTAGCCTCCGTAGATTCCATTACATAGTTAGTTACATACACGACGACCTAATAAAAGCGTGTTAATATTAATATTAGCGCCATCTAGCTGAGCCCTTCTTCTGTGTGGTACTGAGGTAAGTACGTTTTATTTTTAGACTTTATCTGTCTATACGGAGTTATATATGTCTTTGACTAGAAGTATAGGTACTCTAATGAGTATTATTGTATTTAGCGCCGTCTCTCGGCAAAATTTACTAAGTAATTTACGCGACTTGAGACTTGTGCGAACCGGCAGGCGTCCATATGTAACAGTCACCGCTTTCCATCAGGCGGACCGTATGCATGTTTGCCACCTACGTGGTACAAAAAAAAACTCTCGACGAATTCACCTTAAACATTAAAAACTAAATCAAAATCGATTGATTCGTTCGGGAGCTATGATGCCAGACAGACATGTCAAGCGTCAAAGCTATTATTATTATAATATTTTTGCGTTGGTGGTTAAAAACAAGAAACCTCCTTCAAAACTATAATAAAACAAAACTTTCTATGAAAATCGGTAAAGTGCAAGTCGGATTTCGACATTTCCATACAAAAAGGTCATGAGCGCCTGACGACATGTGATGGCAACGTGTACACTAGATTTGTACTTTAAAGATTTTGCGTATATTTTGGAAACTATAAGAGATAGAGCAAATAGACTTTAGATTTTGGTTGTCGGTGGCACAATTTTTTTTGTTTTCGTATATATACACCATTTTTTGGACCTATTAGGGCAATATTATGGTCAGTGCAGTTCTAAACAGTCGTAAGCGCCTATTTTTTAGTAGGAACTTAAGTCATTTTGGCAAATGCTTAAAATTTTTAACAATTTCTAAACAGAAATGAATTTCTTTCTACCTGTCCATGGCGCTCACAAAATTTCAAAACATTTAGTAAGTACTTGCAGCGGCAGTGAGTGAAAAATCTCAATTTGAGTTTTTTCTCTTAACTCCGACTTACGCTTGACTGTAGATTTCTAATAGGTTTTCCTGTAATCTACAGGTAGAGGGCTATCTCGTGTATTTTTTTGAAAATTTTACGCTAAGTAGTTTCGGAGATAAGGGGGGAATGGTCATTTTTTGCTTATTTTCTTAAATTACTTCTAAATTACCAAAATAAAAACTATAAAAAAAATATATTTGAGATGCTTATAAAATGCTCTTTCATTTGATATGTAGCACAATATAGTTCTAATAACTTTGATTTTTAATTTTCAATTTTACCCCCCAAAAGTGGCCCCTATGATTAAATTTCGTTTCATTTCATTTAATTATATTACATGTCCGTCTTTGGGCCACTTGTTTACATACGTGTGCCAAATTTCAAGTAAATCGGTCTAGTAGTTTCGGAGAAATCGGCTGTGACAGAGGGACAGACAGACACGCGAGTGATCCTATAAGGGTTCCGTTTTTCCTCTTTGAGGTACGGAACCCTAAAAAGTGCGTCCCCCTCTAACTTTTGAACCATATTATGTTTAAAAAATATGAAAAAAAATCACAAAAGTAGAACTTTATAAAGACTTTCTAGGAAAATTGTTTTGAACTTGATAGGTTAAGTAGTTTTTGAGAAAAATACGGAAAACTACGGAACCCTACACTGAGCGTGGCCCGACACGCTCTTGGCCGGTTTTTATAAATATTCCAAAACCATTTACTTCACATAAATTACCTACTGAGTTAAAATTATGTGGTTTGTGTTTGCCGTATTTAATGAAATCTGGTATACGCAAACACATTATATACTAACTAAAAAATAAGTAAACATCTGCTCTTGAAATCTTAGCATAATAATAAGTGTATGTAGAATTGAGATTTGTGGTTTGTGCCATTCGGTTACGTACCCAGAGACGTATATACACTCAAACGTCCCGTTTGCGACTATTGACTACGTCGGGGGATCTTAGTAGGTACTTTTGCCACTTTCAGGAATTTCAGGCAGTTTATTGGGTGCAAAAGCTGAGAGTTAATGAGTTAAGACATTTTAGAATACAAAATTTCCAATTCATGAGGACCATTACCTTCGTTACCAATATGAAAATATATTTTGTAAAATTATTTTTCTGTCAAACTCGTATCCGGTGCAACCATTTTTTTTGGCTCTTAGTTTTATGTTTACCTAATATTTTTGATATGATCAACTCTCGATTTCTACACAAAATTTCTAATAGCATAATTGGGTGAATCAACTTTTCTTTGCCAGCAAAATTTCGCATACTTCGACTACATGTGGTCAGAAAATTTAATTGGGATTTAGTCTAATTAATGTAGTATACTTATTATATTAAAGACAAATATACTAGCTACGCAATACAACATGTAATTATAGGATTTCCTATTTTATAACTTTGTTTCGAGCAGTGACCCAGTGGACATAGCTGTCCCTCACTTTTGTATGAAAAAAGTGTCTCTTCCACTGGGTCACATATTGTTTTAATTAAAAATTAATCGTTTTAAAATTTTTCCCTAATTGGTATACGTGAAATAAGGATCTTTATTCACGATGGTAAAGTTAAAATCACAAAAGTAGACCTAATAATAAGTAAGGTAATTCTTGAAAAAAGCAAGAAAAAGTTGATTCACCCAATTACGAATAATAAACGGTTCAAACGGCATCTTCAGACATCATTATTCGACGAAGTACATTCTTAATCCAATACCGCATTCACAGTGTTACTTTCGCTACGCTGTTCAACGTGATACGCCGTACTGGAAATGTAATTCCCAAACATGTAATCCTAAATTCAATATACAAATTGACCTGGCAAAATACGAGCGCTAACTGAAAATCCATACAAAACAGTCTCAAGCGCCGCGGCGCGTTTGAAGAGATATGCCATTTTGAAATGCGAATTTGCTCCCATCTTCCGTAGCTCAATCGTTTTTACGATAGCATTTGGCATAAATCGCGAGGTGAGCGATGTCGTTTGCATGCGACGTGTAGTCGTGTATACACGACACGTACGCAAACAAGTTGCCGGTACAAGTTGTAGATTAAATACAGCGTTTGACGTGACAGCGATGTATTGATCCGGTGTCACTAAAATTGTGATGGGGATTCAACAATTGAATTAGATGATTGCTAGAAACAGCACAAAATAAAATGAAAAGACTTCAAAAATGCTTCTGCTTTCAGCACGCTGCGCTAAACTTGCTGCGTCTTGCATGGGCGACGGTCGCACGACCGTCGCCGTCTCGTCTCATCGCATCGTCTACTTCCATATCGATAAGGTTTGATTTCGTATGCGTCGCATCGCCGTCGCGCGACCATCGCGCGACCGTCGCCCACGCGTAAAACCGCACATCACATGTTCGTTCATCTTAGATTTTATTTATTAATAAGTCTAACTAATAATTTTGATGTTACATATTAAATTATCCAACATAAATAAATAGGAATGAAAAAACTGATGCTATTTGTTCGTATTACAAGTATATTGTATACTTCACTTAGTAAACCAAACTAAGTATGCTCTTAAAGCGTAAGTACTAGGTACTATATTTTCCTACTTTATTACCTTTCAAAGATCAATATATCATGCAATGATCGGGTAATCAAGAACATCGCTTTAACATACATAATCCCGCAAAGCAAAATCTAGTGCTAGTGGAATTACACGCAGAGTATTTGCTCGAGTGAGGAACAAACCTATCCAAAGTGCATGCAATAATTATGAAAACTTCTCATATGCATGAGGATTGAATTGAAACATGACTTGGCCATTTGTTGATTTGTGTTTCTTTATGATTCACTGCTACACACACGTATGATTTTGATGGATCTGACGGATGGATATGACACCGGTCTGGCTCAGTCAGTGACCCCGTCTGCTAAGCTGCGGTCCTGGGTTCAAATCCCGGTAAGGGCATTTATTTGTGTGATGAGCACAGATATTTGTTTTGAGTCATGGATGTTTTCTATGTATATAAGTATGTATTTATCTTTTTCTTCTTATCACGTGAAGGGATCACAAGTTATAAACTAAATAATATTTTTCCAATATCTTTGCCACCTCCAACCCTCGGGGGGTAGCTTTTATAAGGTCTTCTGCAGTGCACTTAGCTGGACACAGGGAACATTGCATCATATGTTGCGTTGTTTGTATATCACCACATTCACATAGTGCATCATTTTGTCCCGGGTTGATTCCCCATTTTAGGAGGTTATCTTTAGATCGGCCTACCCCCGATCTTAATCTATTTAGTGATTTCCAGGTTGCCCATTTTTCTCTCGCACCAGGGGGCAGAATATGCTCGTTGGGTGTAATGCTTAGCGTTGTATTTATCTATTTAAGCATGTATATCGTCGCTTATCACCCATAGTACAAGCTTTGCTTATTATTATTTATTATTATGGAAAACTTCATGAGCAACACACTTTTGTGTATTTATGACTCTTATATACATATTTTTTATTCTTTCCTTGTCTTTCACTACTGATACAAGTGATAACACTGATAACTAAGTCATAAATAAGTTTTAAAAACTTCCTTGGCTCAAACCAGGACTTACATCCTCTGATTTGAAAGCCGGCTTACCGTTTCCTTACGAGTATTTCCATACTATAACTCCTACATTAAGATATTACGCGAACGAAATAAACAGTCGTGTTCCGCGTTATCACAATCGAAACACGGCAGTTCGACTCGCCTCCGGCATTTACATACCAATGCATGTAAATTCTTACATTCATACACGCGACCACGCGCCCGGGGGACGTGACGCGTCTGCAAATCGATTTCGAATCGATTTGGCGCCGGAATAAGGACGTATGACGATTGAATATACGATTTCAGTGGAATGAATTTATTTGAGTGATGGATTAATTCTCGTTATGGGTGAAGATTTTAAGTCGAGTACGCGGGGTGTAAGTAATTTCGAGATTCGAGTTCATGTGAAGATTAAGAACACTCAAGCTGAGATGATGACAATGAGCATCTTGCCGTCTTCAATGTAATGAATGTGAAGTCGTTTTCTCAAAGACGAGATATGCCATGAGGATAAATAAATTGCAGTTAAACGTCGCTCATGGCAGTCATAGGTCAAGTTCATAACCTGTTATTACAATAAGAATAGGTATGCTTCGAAGTAAGTAATAAGTAAGACAAAAAGAGCAATACTTTCTAAAACAACAATAATTGAGTTAATTATTATAGAAATCTATTTTATCTATTTTAATCTCTTTTCTGTGTACGCTAGTGGGTGTAAACCTGTGTGTGTACACATGTCAGTTTACCGAACTCCACGATCGCTACAGCGGGCGATGTTTGATATATTGTGGACGGACGAGCTTATATTTCCATCCATATAACATGTGTGCATACGATACGCTGTATACTTTGGTGAGAGTATTCCACTATTTCTATTACTTAGAGTTCGATTTGTGTTGGCTTTCTGAAAGCGTGTTCAAAATTTAATGCCGAAAAAATGCCGTTATCTCAGGAACTCTGACTCCATAGATACTTACGACGCGCTATGGCCCAATTTTTAAAGAAATGAAATCAATTGAAATGACGCGTTTAAATTAAGTCGATAATTTGATTTCATATCTTTGTTCTTTTTACAGATATAAATTGAAAAATTGAGAGTATTTTTATTACATACGTTTTTTAAAAGATTATCTTCATCATTTGAATATTTTTTATTTAGTTTAGTTAGAAAACTTCTGTAAAATACATTTTTACTTCCAGTATATAACAATGAAGTTCCTGCACTTAACTCGGTCCCTAAAGTTGAGAAGTCATAGAAAGTTCAATCACTTGATTTTACGATCGTCTAGCCAATCAGACTTTAAATATTCGATAGAATCCTTGAAGTTTTATTGTATCCTTTTGATGCGATGATAAAATTCATAAGCCAATTATTTTTATACTACACTTGGGATTATTGGATTTCATTGAAATCAATCATGGGGTTCTGTTCAAATTCAAAATATCGAATTGCATAGACGAGCTATTTTTATATAATCAGAGAACGATGATTCTGTTTAATCATAAAAATTCAACATATTTTTAATTCTAATTTACTATGTTTCCTTGAAAAGTTAATATGATTAAAATATTGAAAACAATGAAAATACTTTTTAGTATTTCACTAGAGTATTCGAATAAAGCTTTATCCATACTAATATTATAAATGGGAAAGTGTGTCTGTTAGTTTGTCGGTCCTTCACGGCAAAACGGAGCGACGAATTGTCGTGATTTTTTAAGTGGAGATAGTTGAAGGGGTGGAGAGTGACATAGGCTACTTTTTGTCTCTTTCTAACGCGAGCGAAGCCGCGGGCAAAAGCTAGTCTTAATATAAAATAAAACAAAAGCTTCCATATCCATCCGTGAAGATTTCAACAATTCCATCGTCTCTTCATTTCTTTTGTCTACGATTCTACATAACGCATGTCCATATAATATAAATAGCTTTTGCCTGCGGCTTTGCTTGCGTTAAATTCTAAATTGCAGAATGCTCCATATAAACTTCCACACCCCTTTTTAGGGGAGACAAAAAGTAGCCTATATCACTTTCCATCCCTACAACTATTTCCAGTTAAAAATCAATCAATCAATTATTTATTCGTGATAACTACAAAATACACAAGTAAGAAAACAGAAACAGCAAATAAAAGAAATTAAACATATAAGTTACCACGAAATGGTCCCGACTCAGCATAAAATGCTAACCCGAGGGTCAGCGCTGGTCTTCCGTCGGGACCATTTTGTTGGTCACGAACGCAGCTGTACGACGCGGACCTGTGACACAGTGAACGCAGCGCAAAGATAAAACTAAACGCAGCGGCGAGCGCCATCTTGTTACCGCTAAGACATCACGTCAATTCGTCGCTCCGTTTTGCCGTGAAAGATGGACAAACAAACACACTTTCCTATTTATAATATAAGTATGGATTGTGCTATCCGCTCACCCCGGAGATAACCCGTGACGTAACGACATAAAATTTTATGTCCCAAATTTATGGGATTAATAAACGATTACGATTACCGTAGAAGGCTTGCGCCCACACGTAGCCCGGAGATAAATTTGGCAATATGGCTCTCCGTGGCGGTTGAAGGTGAAATATTATTGTCATAAGGCAGTGGAAGAGTTCTGCAGTTGGTGATTCGTTAGGACGCTGTCCGAATGCCCGTTTGTCCACGGTACTTAGTGCACGGAAGAATTGATGCTAGTCTGGTGTATTTTATGATATTAAAAGTTATTTAATTTGTAATAGCAATTGCTATCGGATACCTAACAGTTATTCGTAATATATAACGTTATAATTATAAGTAAGTACCTGTGTGTATTTTACAATGTGAAAACATATTGTTTTTTTTTTTATATTTGTAACACTCATTTTTTTATTATTTTTGTGGATTTTTTTTTAATATTGGGGACCTTACACAGATCAACTTAGCCCCAAACTAAGCAAAGCTTGTACTATGAGTGCTAAGCGACGATATACATACTTAAATAGATAAATACATACTTATATACATAGAAAACATCCATGACTCAGGAACAAATATCTATGCTCATCACACAAATAAATGCCCTTACCGGGATTCGAACCCAGGACCGCGGCTTACCAGGCAGGGTCACTACCGACTGAGCCAGACCGGTCGACAAATTGTTTCTTAGAAATGTTTTTCATCCTTTGGCGTTATTTCTATGGCAATATTGTACTCTTTTTTATATTTTAATAAATGAGACCTCAGTTTGTAGTAGGTTATGTTAAATCTTGAATAATTTTAACTATAAAACTCCCGTGAGACTCATACATATTTAAAAATATTTTAAGCGGGATACTCACGTATTAAGTCGATATAGCGTTCGACATGTTTCGGTTCAATTTCGAGAACCTTTCTCAAGAGTAGCGACACCCCGCCTTTACATGTCGAGATCGCGACGCATAGGTTCTCGAAATTGAACCGAAACATGTCGAACGCTATATCGACTTAATACGTGAGTAACCCGCTTAAAATATTTTTAAATATTTTGAATAATAGCGTCGGACTGCGTTAAGTTTTCATGTCGAGTGCCATGCCAAGTATGGCGATCCTATGGGATATACAATCATACACGTACACGTATAACAACACCACCAAGTTTGGGCAAACTTAGCGAAGTCGCAGTCTATCATTCATATTTAACAAAAGTTTAACTTTGTAGAGACTAGAGAAATGTAGTTTACAGAAAAACTGCGCATAAATAAATAGGTTATAATAAATTGGATGAACAAAAGTTATACAAACGAATATAACACCTTATCTACGTAAAATTGTCACAAGGAGTTGGAAATATTATACAGATCAAATCAAGAGTGAACAGGCATCTTCTGGGCGAGCTCACTCCATCGTAGGCCACGTCTTTGCCTTTGGCTAGTCTGTGGCCAAGAGTAAGCCCATTTTATAATAATAAAATATAATAAGTTTACATTTTTAAATTAAATAAATTTAGTTGCATAGTTATAGACACACAAAATATATCTGTACACGATTCAACCAATGATTAAAATCCAGGGTGGAAAAGAGATGAATGATTTATATAATATAGGTATTGTCACACAAATGACATTAGATGAAAGGCTATTTAAAAATGTAAATTTGTATTTATGCAAATATTAAATAATCCTAATAGTATTTTATACAATCGTGATATAATACACAGCTTTTCAGTCGAGTACGGTACGATAGTGAAAAGCTTATTTATATCACTATTGTATACAATACTTTCTCTACGAGTCATCATCTTCATCATCAATGGACGGAAATATCATCATTCAAGTTAAAATTAATGTTAATAGCGTCGTTCACCGTTGTATCAACATCGAATTACCTAGCAACCAATTATTTTGTAATAGTCGTCTCTGATTGGCCGATAACGCGACAGATAAAAAAAATGTGTTTCAGATGCAGAAAAATTGGCCAGGTATCGCAAATTAGTATAGAAATTGTATGAAGTTCTATTTTTGAAATTATTACAGTTAACTAAAGTCAACTATAATGAGCTTATTATAATTGAGTCGGAACTGCCATAGAGTATCCAACACTGAAAACTTAGCACTTAGTTTAGTCTGTGGTGTCCTAATTGACAGATTACAGACGACGAGTAGAAAAAATGTATTTTTAATGCCAGCAAAGCATAATGCTATGAAGTTGATAGCCAGCCATACCTGCCCTTTAATACACAGAGGTGTATGACGCGCACAAAGGGGCTGCAGAGCTTGGCCCTTGACCACTCACTTTGTTTCTCGTGAAAGGGCTGTATGCCGCCCCTTCCTGACTACGTACTATTCATATTGCTTGTAGTGTTGTACGATCATTATTATGAGAGGGTGTCCAACTATCAATTTAGTCGCTTTTCGTTTGTCTATTTTGGCTTTTACTGCTGGGCAAAGACTATCTCTAGCTTCTATGGTCTCTAGCTTTTATGGTCAATTCTGTTGATAGTTTATAAATTCCCGTCAATAAAGTGCCTCAAGATTTTCTAGTAGTATGAAGAAGTACGCAGAAGGTATGTGAGTGGTAACGACATAATTACAACGGAATTAAATGAAATATTTTTGATTAGCTACATCTCACCACGAAGTAAGACCCAGGGCAATTTTTCCGATTTTGAATTTGAAACATTCTTTAATATCTTAAGGATTCAAAACTCTAATGTAATTTGTTCTTGTAGAAGTACGCCGGAACTTCTGAGGATGGAATTGCTTAAAAATATGGTCGTTCACGCCGTGTCCTGACTCAATATATGATATAAAACTAGTGCTCGGTGGACGTTCAGAATAATACCACGGTACCTCAGATTTTATGCACGTATTATTTTTAAGGCTTTGATGTGCATTGGATCGATAAAAGTTAACAATGAAAGAGTGTAGTGTGGTAGTTTTAGGCGTGGCTATCAGCTCTTTAGTTGGTATATCCAAAAAGCAATGTTCTTTTTACCTTTGCCATGTTTTTTATGTGGGTAGGTTTGTTTTGTAAGTTCGTCGTTCGTTCGTAATTTCTGGATGGTGAACGTGTTAACTGTTCAATAGTTTCATCCTGTAATCGTTGCAGTCCATTTACTGACTTGGCACGATATTTATTAAAGTTTTTTGAAAACATTGACATATACCGCGAGTACTCTGAGAGGCTTCTGCCACGGGTGCGCCAAAGTTCATATAAAATTGTTATATAGATTATTGCAGGTAGTCCGAAAATGTTTCTCATACAATTTTACATTATAACGATCATTATTTATAACAATTTTATGTTAATAACTATCGTAACTTCGAATGACTTATATTCATAATGTCATAAATATATACGTTTTATACTAATGTTTATGTTTATATACTTATTGATCATAACGATTGCGAGTAATATAATTTATCGTTATATTATTGTTAACAGAACAGACATCACATGTGACAGTCCAGTTAGGTGCGACGACGAGCGTAGCGAGGAGGATCGTGTTAGGTTGACCGTGAGCGAACCAGAAACGAATTTTTAATGTAAATTGTATATGTCACTGTAAAAGCTTCAAGCTTCTATAAATGGCACAAGTTTTTCATATAACTTCTCCAAAACTTTTTAAATAATTTTATGATGAATGATTTTCTTAAACACAAAATTATGAATGTTATTAAATATTTGTATAGAATTTATGATTAAAAATTTTCGACTAAATGATTATTATGAACAGTGATAGTAGTACTATTGATAATAATGAAACAAAATTATGATAAGTAAAATTATGAGAAATGATCATTCGGAGCACAAATCGGTATAAACAATAATTTTATAACAAATAATTTTATATGAGCCAATATGGACCCTTCTGCCACACAATAGGACCTAATCGACTTACGAATAAATGATGATGATGATGATGATTTCCATTCATCGCGGTCTAATCGGCCTTTTCCAGCTCCGCCCAGCCGAGGCCAACTGATGCCGCATCTTTTTACGAATAAATAACTGAAATAGTTGAATTGGTAACTATCTAAGAAATGAATGTTTGCAGTATACATACTTCATCATAAAATTTAGATTCTCACGGAACGCAACAAATTTCAAAGAGCAACATTCGCTTAAACGCTCATAAAACTACAATCGCAGAAAAAGACAAAGTACAATTTAGTTCCACTAAAACACTTTGATCTCCATCTTGAACTCGAGTTTTTTCCGCTACACTTTAAACGCACCATTTTATTGCGTTCTCAAGTAATGAGCTAATAACCGGAGTATTTTACGATGAGCATTCTTTATTGCTGCCCAGAACAAGGCTGTTTACTTTTCAACTCGGCAGGATTAACGGTTTTTACGCGGACTTTGCGCGGAGTTTGAGTTTTGTATTGCGGTGTCAAAGTTTTAGCGTAAATCTCGCTTTTGTTCCGAGTTATTAATTACAAGTAATGAGTGAGGTTGGGTATTTAAGTTTTTTTTTTCATGAAAATGATGGTAAATTAAACCGGCCAAGTGCGAGTCGGGCTCGCGCACAAAGGGTTCCGTAGCAGCAAATATAATAAACTTATTATGTCAATTTATACACCTGCCAAAATTACAGTTTTGTTGAAAAATAAAAGTAAATCAACCTATCTCAAAAACTATAAGAGATACTTTGATCAAACCAAAAATCGTTGAAAGAGTTAATTAGCATGCATCACCTCTATTTTTTTTTCATTTTATACCCCGTAGTTATAAAAATAGAGGGGGGGGGGACATACTTTTTACGACTTTGAGAGCTGATATCTCAAAAACCGTTCACTTTAAGAAAAATGTTTTTTAGAAAACTTTATATCATTTTAAAAGACCTTTCCATTGATACCCCACACGGGTATGTACATCGAAAAAATAAATTTTCATCCCTCAGTTACATGTATGGGGGCCCCACCCCCAATTATTTTTTTCTATTTAGTGTCATAATTTTGTAGCGGTTCATACAACACATATTCCCATCAAATTTCATCACTGTAGTACTTATAGTTTCCGAGTAAATCGGCTGTGACAGACGGACAGACGGACAGACGGACAGACGGACAGACGGACATGACGAAACTATAAGGGTTCCGTTTTTGCCATTTGATCACTGCGATCTTCTGCATGCATACCTACACGTCCGAACGGCCTAGCCGAATGACAATCGTACGCGCTAGACGCCGAAAGAAACGCAGTCTGGCTCAGTCGCCAATACGCAAGAGCGATAGAGATAGCTAGCTACGATAACAATACAATACAATACAAATCCACTTTATTGCACAACCTCAGAAATGTACATAGGAACACACACATTACAATAAATTTTATTACAGAGGTAAACAACAGGCGGCCTTATCGCTAAAGAGCGATCTCTTCCAGGCAACCTTTGGGTAGTGGAAAAATGGTATTCATAACTTTAACTAATTAGGAGGTGCAAAAAAACTAAATTAAAAGTAATTAATTGTAGCTAAAAAGCCTACATAATACATATAATACCTACACATACATATACATACATACTACTTACATATTATATACCTACATACATATATTATAATATTTATAATACATACAATACGATATAACGATAACGATATTATCGTGAGCGTTTGTGCATTTGGCCACGTACCCGTTTCTCAACACGTCCGGGGCGGGACACAACGACGGTTTTTCATGTCGTCCCGTGTTCCTGTCACGTATGTTTTAATACTTTGTGTAACGGTGTTGGAATAGTTTGTGTTGTGGATATTTTGTCGACAACCGGTCTGGCTCAATCGGTAGTGACCCTGCCTGCTGAGCCGCGGTCCTGGGTTCGAATCCCGGTAAGGGCATTTATTTTTTTGATGAGCACAGATATTTGTTCCTGAGTCATGGATGTTTTCTATGTATATAAGTATGTATTTATCTATTTAAGTATGTATATCGTCGCTTAGCACCCATAGTACAAGCTTTGCTTAGTTTGGGGCTAAGTTGATCTGTGTAAGGTGTCCCCAATATTTATTTATTATTTTTATTTGTACATAAGCAAGGCTTCCGGGGTTTATAGGAGCCAAAATTAGAATCCTGTCAGAGATGTCTGTAAAAGTATAATTTAATATCATAATTCGAATGTGAAAATTTCGATACTTGGTATGTAATGGTCCACTTGTAAATTTTATGTAAATTTATAGCTTTTAGATTTTACCTATTTTTAGAATACGTGTTACAAAGGTCTTCCCATCCGTCTAAATATTTTAAAGTAGGTATTCTCTACATTATAAATAAATAAATATTGGGGACACCTTACACATCAAACTAGCTTCAAACTAAGCAAAGCTTATACTATGGGTGCTAGGCGACGATAAACTTACTTATATACATAGAAAACATCCATGACTCAGGAACAAATATCTGTGTTCATCACACAAATAAATGCCCTTACCGGGATTCGAACCCAGAATCGCGGCTTCGCAGGCAGGGTCACTACGCGCTAGGCCAGACCAGTCGTCGTATATTTTCAAGGAATAAATGAAGGTAAAACTTGTGTCCACCGTATGGACTGTGTATGTTCCCCAACTTTTGCAAGCCCAGCCTTGCGTCCGAATCCATTTAGCAACAACATTAACACCTTCAACTTTCTTAAACTCTATAAAAAAACAAAAAGGCATAACCGCCTATACCACATACGTCACACTCTTTTTTTTTAATGTGTGCGTGTTCAGTTTCAAGCTTTTTGAGACGAAAGGTGACGGCCATTTTGGAACCGTGTTTCATAAAAAATTTGTCGTGGTCCGCCCTATATTGAAAATGTTTTTTTCTATAATATATGTACTATTTGATGTACTTATCGTAATCATAGACATGCACTACGTATACTACGTTGGTGGCAAATAAGCATAAGGTCCGCCTGATGGAAAGCGGTCACCATAACCTATGAACGCCTGCAACTCAAGGACTTTCATAATAATGGAAAAATTGAATAAAAAGGGATATAGCTGTTGTTGAAATATATTATGGTCACATTTTTAAATGAAATATTAAGTAGTAGCAAAGACATATATAACAGTATAGACAGATAAAGTCTAAGAAAAAAACGTAACTCAGTACCATACACAAAAAGGTACGGTGGCCTAGATGGCATTACACCTTTGGGGTACGCTCAGCTAGATGACGCTAATATTAATATTTGACATTTTAAAACATATTAAGCTAAGAATATGGGCTAAATTGTCAAAACTGAGGTTCAAAAGTTTTAAGCCTGTGTCAAGAGATGGCAGTCTATGCACTGTAATTACACATTTTACTTCGACAGTAATTCTCTATAATACTCGATCCTCTTTGGTAGTAGTAACATGCGTTCCTCATAGAGTTCGCCAGCCGGCGTATCATGCTTCCATTTTTATCACTTGTCCACGTGGATAAGACAACTGTCACTCTCACACTGACATACTTGCCAAAGCGTGACGGATGCTTTATCCACGTGGATAAGTGATAAAATTGGAATCATAATACGCCGGCTGTTTAATTTAAAAACTACCAACTTACTACAAGAAGGTATTAACTAACATGTTAAATCCTACATATATAGTCTGTTTCGTTTTAATACTAAGGTCGTTAATTAATTCCCGTAGTCCTTTATCCTCGTGGTGTCATTAATAATACCGTTGATCAAAACTCGGTAACAAAACCTATTGTATGGAGGAAAGTGGCGCAGTCATTGTGTCCTATGGCTGTCAGGGTTAGTGTAGTAATGTGGATTTGGCTAATTAAATTTAAGTGCTAGTTGATCTGTGAACTGTAGAACTTTGCGACATACTTCTAAATGCAAAAGGGAAAAGCACTTAGACGCTTTGAACAAATGAAATTAACTTTTTCTTTATTTTTAGTATTCTCACTAATATTTAGATATGTCACCGTAAAATTGTAAAAACCGTTAGTAATTTCACTAGCGAGATTATGAACTAACGAAATATTGTGAACCGTAACGTACAGTTGACAACTTGACGGATTGTTTTTACGTTAGATTTTAATCTAACGATGCGAAACCGTCAAATTGTAAACTGTCATGGCGTCGGAACGAAGCTAGCGCTCTGATTGGTCGGCTTTATAGTAGATCGTTCTGTGGCCATTGAGTGACTGACACAAATAGACACTACAATCACAGATGTCAGTCAAAAACCTCATTAATCTTTTATCATCAAAATTCGATATATGTTTAAGGAAACGGTCGAAGTTGCCAGAGAAACAAAATTGTCAGTTACTGTGAACTGTACGTTACGGTTCACAATATTTCGTTAGTTCATAATCTCGCTAGTGAAATTATAAACTAACGGTTTTTACAACTTTACGGTGACAGATATAAACTGAGATAAATGTCACACAGCTGGATCCAGTTTTTAACCCCCGACACAAAAACGACGAGGTGTTATAAGTTTGACGTGTCTGTCTGTCTGTCTGTCTGTCTGTCTGTCTGTTTGTCTGTGTGTGTGTCTGTTTGTGGCACCGTAGCTCCCGAACGGGTGAACCGATTTCGATTTAGTTTTTTTTGTTTGAAAGCTGAGTTAGTCGAGAGTGTTCTTAGCCATGTTTCATGAAAATCGGTCCACTATGTCGCGGTCGGGGGTTTTTTCAAAATTTTAATATACAAGTATAATTTTTTATTCGTATATGATGTTTATTTCAGCACTTAGATCTTTAAATCACAGTCTAATCACGTTGGTGTTGGTCTTATGCGTATACACGCTATTGCCAAACATGGTCAGGTGACAAAATCTGTAATTCTTGATATAATAAATAGTACTCCGTACTTTTTCTCCAGATATTGTGGAAGCAAGATCTAGCGTGGAAATATTTTAAGATTTTTTTTACAATCATCAGGTTTTTTTTGTTATTTTCTTTTATGAGAGAGGACGGTTTTCATTTTTGAATGTAGACGTTTTTTGATCCAAAATTTTACAATAAATATAATTTTGAAAAAAATATCAAACATAGGGTAAAATATGCCAAACATTCTTAAGATATTTCCAATAATTTCAATATATAACGAATAAAATTAAAATTACCTACCTTTGTCTGAAACATTATTTGTTTCA
Organism: Leguminivora glycinivorella; assembly: GCF_023078275.1. NCBI lineage: Eukaryota > Metazoa > Arthropoda > Insecta > Lepidoptera > Tortricidae > Leguminivora > Leguminivora glycinivorella. The sequence continues at coordinate 1,984,237 of NC_062977.1, forward strand.
TCTCGTTCTTAATTTATAAGAATTTACCTGCACCCACGTCAGAGTTAACTATTGGAGAGCAACTGTGCAGAAAAACTGGGACGGAAAGTAACTAACAACTTAGTTAGGAAGCTAATGTTACCGTGTTGCACAGTTTCGTTTCACAAAAGTTAACTGGGGCACCTTTAGTTAAAGACGCTATATTGAATTTCAAATATCTTACGTATTTACATATGATTAACTTCACGGGTACCCTGAGAAGTCGACAATCTTGGGTTTGAATCCCGGTAAAGTCATGTATTAATTTGAAGAACAGGGAAGTGTGTATATAATTGTATATATTGTTGCATATGTAGTTTTACATAAATAAGAAACAAGTTCATCTATTTGTATATAGCGGCCGCGTGTGTCAGATTTTGTACTGAAGTTTGTTACTTGCCTGTGATTTTAAATATGTCTCAGGCCCTTGAGTGTTCATAATTTTTGTGTTGTTGCAATTTAATATCACGTAAAGAGGCATTTTTTTAATGTTTTTGTTGACTTCAACTTACAAAAAGTGACGCCCGAAAGCTGCAAGCTGCGAATAAAGACGGACAACTCAGTGGATTTTACTGCGTTCATGTGACACGCTAAGTATGACATATTCTGTGGTTGCTTAGTAATTATAATAGGAAGAAGCTATGCCCAGTTTACGCCTAAATAGGGTATTATATGCCAGGTATACTCCAAAAATGTATCATACAACTTCTAAACAATAGTTATTTGTTATACAAGGGGGCAAAGTTGTATTTTAACGCCGAGTGTGGAATTGAGAAAACGAGCAAGTGGAAGGTGAGATGGCAACCCGTATTCCACATACGTGAATACGTGCTTTACTAAGTAGGTATAAATAGGTGATTAAAATTGCCATCGGTTAAAAGTAATAAATTTAAAATGGCTAGCCGAAAAAAAAGGGCGGCAATAAAAATAGAAAGCAGGCTGTTTCCCATTCTCGGATTGCTCAATATTTTAGTTAAAAGATATTCTATAGAAGTTTAAAAACAAAACCCATTATAAGATTTATTTATGAGTTTACTGGAACAACAGAAAAACCGCTATCGCACAATGCACCGTACGCCAAACCTATAACGTAATCATATTCTAATATGGTATATTATTCCATACAAAGTCTACTCTCCTTGGTAAACTGTTTCCAGGACATCTGGAGCCCATGTGTCGAGGCATTTGACCATGACCGTACCATTTGTTGCAAAAGGGACAGCGGGGGGTTGCTCTGATGCCCTGACCACGCCGAGAGAGACAACGTGCACCGCTGCAGTAAGAGAGAGCGAGACAGCGCACCAACCAGAGCCTTGGAAGGGATAAGGTCCCATAGAAGGAGCGTTTGCGCAATCCTTATATTATTGTTAATAAAGTTGATATTATCGTAACTATAAGTAAGTTGGTTTAGTAGGGATTTCAGTCAACACGAGGGATGAGAGTAGCAGGAGGCAGGACACTCTGATTTTAGACTCCAAGAAAGACCCAAGTCTTTCCAGCTTTGTTTCAATTTGTTCCCTGATCATGTATAATTGTAATAATTGTTAAAGATTAATTTAGTACTTCTTTATAGTAGAAAATAGATAAAGCCAGTGGTTCCGGATCCGGCGATAAACGAGCTAAGTACCTCTTTTATCAAAACAGCGTCTCAAGTTGTATTTTAAGTAACACAACATATTTTAATTATCTTTGTTCAAGTGCAAGGCAAGTTCAATTCTTGCGTTATAATCCGGATTTATTGTTGGGACAAATTCAATAACCTCGTAATGGTTAATTAGTATTTTAAAGTAACTGTATAATGTTTCTTCAGTTTCTTTCAGCTTTGTGTTACATATCTTGTATGACATTTTATTGATGAATATTAGTGCGAGTTCGAGCCTCGCCACTATGTTAAATATATTCCATATATATTTGTTGAAACCAGGATTCGAGTTCCTGAGATATCTAATGTACCTAAATACATTTCGTAAAGGATTGAAACGAGACGATCGATATTATATTGTTATATCCTACAGATTAAACATCATGTGCATTTATTATAACTCAAACTGTGTTTAGAGTAAACTGTCTTGGAAATTATGGAAATTCTGTTATTACAATTCCTGACGAATTATTGTATTGTTGTATTAAATAGAGCCTATAGATGTTATGTAGACATTGTATGTAGACGTACATTAATAAGGCGAAGTAAGGGTTTTAGCGGGTTTTACCTTACTTCATGAGCCATTGATTTAATAGATTGTCCCGCAAAGGTATGGGCTATTTGTATACACTTTTGTCTTATAACTTATATAAATATTTCAAGTGATAAAGTCCTAAATTGTTTCCCGCAAGTACGTATTTCTGTAGTGTATTCAAGCTTGCATTCATAGATTGTTTGATTCAATTTATATAACGAATGCCTTATAGATTTCTTTGATAGGAACGCCCCATACCTTAATAAATTTGCGATAATATATTTCAATTTTATAAATCGCCATGTGCCTTTCCTTACAACTACCCCATATAGTAGCTCAGACTCCTTAGATTCATCTACATCCTAATCAATCTAATTTATTTAATTCTCTAAAGCCTTCAGCATGGTATTTTAGGTCCCCCAATACCATTATAAAGGATTCTATAGTTGAACCACGAGCGAAGCGAGTGGTTCAAGAATAGAATCCTGAACTTGCGAGTTTTTTAACACACGAGAAGTAAAATACATTTGCACCCGAGTGTAACACAAAACTTTTCCCCTCACTATAGCAAGGAAACTACAACGATAAAAATGCGTTTATCACTGCTTCTAGTAGTTCCACAGGTGGTAAATCATCATTATTACTAGATTCACCTACTTTAATCAATTTTAAAGCAGCTAATTTGACTTTATTCAAGGTCAAATTACTTTACCCACTAGTGGATAAAATGCGTTTTTACCCGCTGGTATTAAATGACAAAACACGTGTTTCCGAGCTAGTAAGGGGAAAATATAATCTCTATTTAGCCCTTGACCAGCAAAAATTATGTTATAAAATTATATTAAGTCTCATGAAAACTGCCAAAAGTTATTTCATATGAACACACGAGGCATATAATGCGCCGATATGCACGGCCCAGTGACACCTTTGTGCAAACGTGGAGATGCGTGAACTCGCAAATTACCTGTTCAATTTAATTGACTGACAGGTCAATTCGAACCTACACTAATATAATATTGGCATTTAAAGGATATCATTAAAGTAAACGTTTGATTTTGACCTGTTTAACATATACATACTATAAAAATACATAACACATGCATAAGTTCATATACTCACGCCCGCATGGCCAAAAGGGGTAGGCAGTTCACATACAACTTAACTGCCCAACTTATCACATACATCTAGTTATATCACACTTTGCAACAAAGAGGTTGAAAGAAAACGAAATTGTGATATTTCAGTGACAGATTGCAAGCCCATCGCTACCAAATTTAAGCCATATCTCCCAGTCGACTTCTACGATAGACACGGGGACGAAAGGGGGTGGTGATATTCTTAACCCGTCACCACACGGGCAAATACAAAAAAAAACTTTATAATGTGGGAAATTTCTGCTTATATTATAGATTAAGTACCTATATAAAAATGCCATGCCTTTTTCTATTCCTAATCGTATCATCAAACTACATATCGAGAAGGGGGCGTCCATTAATCATGTCCCCATGGTGATCTTTGGTGATATTTTCAGGACCCCCCTCACCTCTCTCCCCGGCCAATATGACGTGTAATGTTTTGGTAGCTTAAGTAGACTTTTCGAATACGTGAACTAACGAATCCACCAAATCTTGGTACTTAAAATGGCGCAAAATTCACATTTTTCTACAGGAGTTGAACCGTCCTACATTTGAAAAAAAAATAGAATTCCGTACCTGAAAAAGGAAAAACGGAACCCTAATATAACTGTAATGATTTGATCTGCAACACCTATAAAAATGATACTCGCAGTTACTTACCACTCTAAAACTATATTTCCGAGCTCATATAACCCGGCAACCTTCAAGTCAAGAGTGAACAGGCATCTTCTGGGCGAGCTCACTCCATCGTAGGCCACGTCTTTGCCTTTGGCTAGTCTGTGGCCAAGAGTAAGCCCATTTATAATAATAATAAAAAAAAACTTATAATGTAGACTTGTAATGGTGAAAATGTAGCTTCCTTGCTTCATTTTACAATCCTAAACCATACAAACATGATATACACGACTTTCAGCAAACCCTCAAAGGAAAACTTCTAAAACTTGTAAAGCGAAGACTTAGTTTAACTCACTCTATTTAAAAGTTAAAACCGCGGGCGACAGGCAAGCTGTTGTCTAAAGTGTTTATTAAGAAAATCTTAGCCGCTTGTTTGGAAACACTTTAATCTAAACTTGGCGGAAAACTATTTTGTGCCGGAGCTCGTGTCACGATTTTAAAGGATTCGTTTGAATTTCAAAGTCTTTGACAACCAGAGAGAGTAAATAAGCGTGAACTTTTGTCTATGATTTTGATTAACAGCTGTGACGATCGGCTTATTAGCCTGGTGAATTTGATTTACTTATATTTCATTAGAAAATATTGACCGGGGTTATAGACCATGATTATTGTCGATTTTTGATTTTTGTCAGCTTGACGCATTCATGCATCATGATCACGGAAAACTGAAGGCGGGTGGATATCCCGGTCAATATAAGCAGGGGCGGCTCACTCCGCGATTCTATCGCCGCGCTACAAGTACATGCCGGTGGCCGCGAAATCGCGGCCCATTCACTCGTGACGACCTTCGCGTGGCGCAATAGAATTCAATGTCGGCTGTTCGCGAGCGGTCCCTTTGTAAATGTACTCGTACCACGTTACGTGTCTCCACTTAAAAGGCCACGCCAATTCGTCCCTCCGTTTTGCCGTGAAAGACGGACAAACAGACATACACACTTTCCCATTTATTATATAATATTAGTATGGATGTAATTTAGTACCTATCTACACCGCGGACTATTACAAAAGAGTGTTCTGAAATGCGATGCGATGCAATTTAATTATATAACATTTTAAAAGTTCTTCAATCCTTTAATTTATCCATAGCATTACACTAGTAACATATTTTCATAATTCCACCACGCGCTCGCGCGACGTCACTTGAATAATGCATCAGCCGCATTTAACCTGCGTGCACGCGATACCGGTACCGTGTTATTCATACCGCTACCGATGGTACCGGTAATTTCTATTTGCATATCTTCGCTGCTGCAGTTTCGGAATTAATTTTAATAATGACGTTTGCGTTGGTGTTGAGAGTTTCAGTTGATTTGTGAGAGCGCACGTCAACGTTTCGAAATAGCAGTTTTTTTTAATTCCTACATAAATAGGTACAGTCATAGATATAGACAATCACGTTTATAATGGACTTGGCAAAGCGCAAAGCCGTGACCCTTGAGTTGCAGGCGTCCATAATGGGTGAACTTTCGCATCAGAATGGACCGTTGCTCGTTTTCCCTTGATTTGAAAAAAATATGAAAAACGCTTTTGATAAAGGTTAAGCAGTGGAATAGATAAGTTTACTGAAATATTTTGAAATTAAAATAATAAAAGGACTTCAAATTACTGACTGTATAATTATTCATTTGTATACTATGTAAAATACACTCATATTCATTAGGAAATATTTTACAAAAAACAGATTCTTTTGAATCAATATTTGTTAAGTCTACTTCCAAGTATATTTCCGCGACGCGTTAGAAAGAATGTAAATTAATTTAGTGTTTGCACGAAAATGACAATGAAATCAATTTCGGTAATTACACATGTAAAAAAGTAATCTATTGAAAATAATTTCAACATGTGCTATCTTAAAATAGTCACACACTTATATAAAATTCAAACCGAAATAAATTACAAATATGAAAGAAAAAAACGGTTTCAATGACAATGAAATGTTATTTATGCATATTACAAATTAAAGTGAATATTTTGTTTAAACTGCAACTAATATAAAATCAGCAAAACTCTTACATCATAAAAATATGTTACAACTTTCTTGATAAGTGATCTTTCCAGTCCCTTTGAGCTCCAATATTGAATAATAAAATGAAATAAACCTTTTTCATAAAGTGCAACCGGTATTACGAATTCAGGCTCCATCTCGGAGCCCAATCGACGGGCGCGCCAACTCTCGTTACGGGCCGAACCGTTTAACACTTCATTTTCCATCTCATTTTAACACTTTTTATTTACATTGCTCATATATCAAGACGCAGTAGATGTCTAATTGTGTCAAATGTTAAACTAAAATCGTTTGTAAATTGGGTGCCTTTCAATACATTGATGTTAAATAAATAAATAATTGAACCTATAAAACATGAAAAAGGGCTCAGGGTGGCTAGCCGAATGGCACAATCGCTCACGAAACGCTCACGAAACGAAGCGCTAGTAGATATCTATGTCTATCGCGCTTGCGTATTGGCGCGACAGAGCCAGCGGCGTATCGCTTTCGTTTGGCGTCGGAGAAATGCCATTCGGCTACGGGGCCAGGGTAGCTAGCCGAATGGCACAATCGCTCACGAAACGCTCACGAAACGAAGCGCTAGTAGATATCTATCTCTATCGCGCTTGCGTATTGGCGCGACAGAGCCAGCGGCGTATCGCTTTCGTTTGGCGTCGGAGAAATGCCATTCGGCTACGGGGCCAGGTTAGACTAATGCGGATCAGGGACTAATACATCTTTGAATATCTACGCGGATGTATACCGATCATCTCATGATGTTTTCCGTCACCGAAATGCTAGTTTATCAAATAATATATCGTACATGAATTCTTAAAACATCATTCTACACATGCACTAGTGAAGATAAGACTCGGCCCATTGACATTTTTCATACTAGGTGAGAATTGAGATACCAGCGCGTTGATTTCATACCTTCTTGTCCTGCCAGCTAAGCGGTAACGGCCACCGCTCTCGCAATGCACTTGCCAGTAATTTTTTGAAGTTACGCAATGTAATGGACCCTGCTTCATAAAATGGATATCAAAGGTCAGCGATTATAATGATTACCCAACAAAACATAAATAAACGACATTTAAATTAAATTTAATATAGCTTTTGAAAAGACATGTCAAATTCGTATTAAAGCAAACGCGTGTTACCCTAAACAAGTACAGTAAAAGGCAACTCTGACACAGGACCGTCTCACTTCACTCCCAGATTGTTAGCAGTTGAAATTTTAAATTGCTCAAGTCGACAGTTGAGGCATCCGAGTACTTTCAAAGAGACTACCTTGAAGTTCTGAAGTCTTGAATAACGTAAGATTTAGGTACTTGAAGTATCTTGTCGAGTCTTTTATAGTGTTTGCACTTTGGATGTTGGAGTAATAGGGAAATTCTGTTGGCTATTATTTTATTTATTTTGTTCTTGAGATTGTGTAGGGCGTTGATTTGTTACTTCCCTTTCGAGTTGAGTGTTTTGTCGTATTTTGTTAAATGAATACTTGTGTCGCTTAACTTCAAAACTGCGTAAATCCATTCTGCTATAAGGTTGATTATATTTCAGATCATATTTTTTTTTGTATATTCAACCTAAAAGCAGCACTTAAATGTTTTAGTTTAGTTTGATGGAAAAATAACAGAGCTAACCTGAAATAAGTTATAATAGTTGGTAAATTTCTTTTCCCTCACTAGCTCGGAAACACGTGTTTTGTCCTTTAATACCAGCGGGTAAAAACGCATTTTATCCACTAGTGGGTAAAGTAATTTGACCTTGAATAAAGTCAAATTAACTGCTTTAAAATTGATAAAAGTAGGTGAATCTAGTAATAAAGATGATTTACCACCTGTGGAAGTACTGGAAGCAGTGATAAACGCATTTTTTGTGTTGTAGTTTCCTCGCTATAGTGAGGGGAAAAGTTTTGTGTTACACTCGGGTGCAAATGTATTTTACTTCTCGTGTGTTAAAAAACTCACAAGTTCAGGATTCTATAGAACAGTTAAACCACGAGCGAAGCGAGTCACTTGCCTGTTTTTCAATTCCACACTCGGCGTTAAAATACAATTTTGCCCCCTTGTACAACAAATAACTATTAAATCTTATTAAAGAGGTGAAATAACTACTATTATACGTTCTTTAATATAACTAAGGTTTATACCTAATATAAGGTTTATACCTAAAGTTTATTCGTTTGTAAAATATATATATGTACCAAATTTTAAGTTAATTGGTTCAGTAGTTTTGGAGAAAATAGACAGACGGACAGACAGGCGCACGAGTGATCCTATAAGGGTTTTCCATTTTGAGATACGGAACCCTAAAAACACTAAATACAGGTATATTATCAACTCTCTGTCAGACAAAGGTCGGCGCCAAAATCACCCAAACTTTTTTGTTTGTTCCTGTTACATCACTGAAAATCAATCTCAAATTATACATGGCGGTAAACAAGACCAAAAATACCATTAACGTAAGCGAATACGTTGAAATAAGCATCACATTCCGAAACACTTTAACGTAAAGTCTAGTCTAAGCGCTCTCTGAGATTATAAAAAGTTTAAACGCATCTCGAGATCTTACTATACTGGTAGTTGAGAGAAATCGATTCTCGCTCGTGGATCAATGGTAACGCTGCCTGGAGTCTCGTTTACGTTTAATGGAACAATGCATCATTCGCCGGGAGCGGCACTAGGCGTTCTCGCTTCGAGTCGCGGTTCGGGCGAGAAACAGAGCGTGAGTAACGCTGCGGGGCACAGATGGGAGCAGATGAGGTACTTTGAGGATGCCAGTAGCAAATTAGTTTAGGAATTGGATGATTCAGACATAATTTGGTATTGTCGTTCAGACATTCTTGAATTTGAATAAATAAATACCGGGGGACACCTTACCGATACCGATTTAGCCTCAAACTAGGCAAATTTTATACATAGAAACATTAACTTAATACATAGAAAATATCCTGACAAGAACAAATCCCTTACCGGAATTCGAATCCAGGACCGCGGCTTAACAAGCAGGGTCACTGACTCCAAGTTTGACTAAGCTAATTCTATAGATTATCATTGTAAAGCTTATATACATAGAGTTAGATTAAGCTAAGTTGGCACTGATTTCGATAGCATGGACTGTTATGCACGTAATTAGTAAATGTCATAATCTCATACAGGTTTGGCATACCCAAAGTAACAATATAGTTGTCAATCTTCATCATCAATGGACGAAAAATTAATGTTAATGGCGTCGTTCACCGTTGTATCAACATCGAATTACTTGGCAAGCAATTGTAATAAACGTCTCTGATTGGTTGATAATGCAATAGATAAAAAAAAAACGTGTTGCAGATGCAGAAAAATTTGCCAGGTATCGCAAATTAGTAAAGAACTTGTATGAAGTTCTATTTTTGAAATTATTACAGTTAACTAAAAGTGAACTGTAATGAAATATTATTATATAGTTGACTAAGTGTCAAAGACTATCTAAAACTGAAAATTCAGCACTTATAGTTTAGTCTGTGGTGTCCTAATTGACAGATTAAAGTCGACGAGTAGAAAAAAGTCTTTTTACTAGTTGATTTTATTTCATGTCACTGAAGCATCTGCCTCCGTCGGTTGTGCAGGTAATACCGCAGTCATTGTGACCGTAACTGGAGCGCAGCCGCCACTGACTCCCGCTGACTGTTTAGAAAACCCCACCCTTGTACTGAAGCATCTGCCTTAAGCTGTTCCGGAGTAGTTCATTGATATAAATAACTAGCTTTTATCCGCGGCTTTGCTCGCGTTAGAAAGAGACAAAAAGTAGCCTATGTCACTCTCCATCTCTTCAACTATCTCCACTTAAAAAATCACGTCAATCCGTCGCTCTGTTTTGCCGTGAAAGATGGACAAACAAACAGACACACACACTTTCCCATTTATAATATTAGTATGGATGGAGTATAATCTTACTAGATTTACTTGAACGATTCTAACCTAGTGAAGAATGTCATTTAAACATAATATACAAGCGTTTGCCCGCGGATTCGTTCGCGTTAGAAAGAGACAAACAATAGCCTATGTCACTCTCCATTCCTTCAACTATCTCCACTTAAAAAATCACATCAATTTGTCGCTCTGTTTTGCCGTGAAAGACGGACAAACAAACAGACACACACACTTTCCCATTTAGTATATTAGTATGGATTTTCAAGAACGATTTAATACTGGACTGACAACGCCCATACAAAAAAGCGCACTCCTGAAATGTATGGGCCTTTTAGGCTTAAAACTAGATGGCGCTGCTCCCAACCTGGAAGTGGCCAAAATCATATTTTCCCCAAATATTTTTGCGTGTTTTTATTTTTTATAAGAACAAATGACATATTTCTTTCTTTTAAAATCATAATATCACATCAATACACATTTTGAAATAAATAAATTTGTATCAAATTTGTAGGAATCAGCAGTGTAGTTATAATAGTATTTAATAGGTGGCGCTAAAAAAATCGAGGTACGATTCTTAGTATGGAGACTGTAAATCCTATATAAAATTATCCTTGATATTTTACATTAAAATCAACAGTTTAATGTTAGTGAAGACGCAATACCATATTGCGGATATTGTTTTGTTAATAGCATGAAAAGCAATGCCAATTACAACTATGATGGCGTCATTGACGCCAGCTTAATTAGTATAAACCCCCCCCCCCCAGTCGAAATGGCCCCACTGAACAAAAGTATTTATGTGTGACGAGTACAATCTGAGTTTTTTTTTACATAGGTATGTCACCGGAAAATGCGTTATGAAATGCCTATATAGAATTAAGAGGCCTCATGAATGTAGTTACGTTCAAAAACTTTTCAACGAAATGATGTCCTATGAATTAATATTCAATTTGAAGCACTCAAGACCCTGAATTGGTTCTCCGAAGTTTGTCCAAGTCCTAATCTTCTGCTGAAACCATTGACTACCGCCCATAGACAGCGCTTAGCAAGGTTTTTGTTCAGTTATAGGTTATCAATTTATCATTGTTTTCGATACCACGGGCCGTAAATTGGAATCATCTCCGCTCGATTTATTATTAAATAAAATAAAGACTTAAAAGAATGTCTAATAGATCTAATCAGCAAATCTAATGAAGATAATCCTACCGACTGCACCATTTCTCGAATATATGTACGAAAATCCTTCATACCTATTTGGAAACAAACAGTTTTCGTGAAAAAATATTTAAGTGATTATTTTGCCCACGTTCATAGTAAGAATAATATAAATAGACATATACATAGAAAAACTTTATTCAACATCACATGAAAATGTTACAAACAATGAAGAAGTGTTACATTAGGATTTTATAAAGTAAAAAACTTAAATTTAGACTAAACATCTAAGAAAATAATAGCACGCTACCTTAAGTCAAAAAGAGACAATACCACCTCAAATACTGCCAACGCATTTGAAACCTCTCCGGTGTTTTACATTTTTAAGGGTCTATCAGCCTCCCCCCTTTATTGCCACACGTGCCAGCGAGTACTTAAAAGCAAGTTTGGTCAGGCCAGCCACATTAGAGCACACGCAAGTAAACGTCCGTAAGGCTTAATTAGGGTCGCCGTCATTGAAAACTATGAGGAGGACTATGTATAATCTGCAATCAATGCTTCGTCTAGTAATCTGTGATCTGTGACAGAAACTCAAACGACAGGATTAGTCCGGTTCGCAGACAAATTCGGTTCGGGGGACACCTCCCTTGTAATGGAGATAGTGCTAGTCCAAACAATAAAGAGGAGGTTATCATTAAGTGGGATGGTGGGCAAAACAGACTCAGTCACCAAGTTCAATCAATTAAGGTGTTTAGAATATACAATTTGGTACAGTCAGCACCAATGCTGAGTTGGGTCCATTTCGTGATGCGCACTTAATGTTCTGTTTTCTGTTTTTGTTCTATTCTTGTATGAACATGTACGTACGTGTTTGTGAGCGTCATGAATAAATGTCTTTTGTCGTGTATCTTTTTTATCAATATTAGTAAGTGAAAAAACGAGCCGAAAGTAGGTATCTATCTGCCATTCTAGATAACTTTTTTAATAACCTAACCACAAAATTAAAATTTTGAAAAAAAAACCCCGATCGCGACATAGTGGACCGATTTTCAAACAAAAAAAAACTAAATCTAAATCAGTTCATCCGTTCGGGAGCTACGATGCCACAGACAGACAAATACACACAGACAGACAGACAGACAGCCAAACAGACAGATAGACACGTCAAACTTTATGACTATGACACCCTGTCGTTTTTGCGTCGGGGGTTAAAAAGAGATAACTGTATAAGTGCTTTTTAAAAGTATCTTTTGAAATATAATTAACAGACAATAATATTGGAACAGTCAAATATTTTGGGAAACGCTTATCTCATTTCACACTATTTCTTTATATCAAAGTTAATTTTGTCTCAACAAGTTTCATTTGCAAGCGCCTAAAAGATAATCATCATGATCACTTATATTATGTTCCTCAAATTTGGCCTCTTCTCATAGAAACAAAAAAGTTTTTTGTGAATAAAAAAAAAGTTTCCAAGGTACAGACACGATTTTATTTTTCCTGTAAAAGGCCATGCCAGGATAAGCTAAGTGAATCTGCCCCCAGCGAGTTTTGGCTTGAATTTTTTTTTATTGATTCGTCTTTGTATTAGTATCGAGTATGCCAAATTTCAGCTCCCAAAACTTTATAGTTTAGTAATTAAAAAAAAAAAACGAAATTTGAACTTTCTTCGATATTTTTTTTTCTGGGCAGCCGATTTCGACGTGCGTCACGTATATTATGCATGTAAGTAGGACAATTATATGATATTAATTTTGTGTTATGTTTCCATACAAAAACTCAAAAAAAAATTAAAAAAAAAAAACATTTTTTTTAAGTATTATCATGCAAGCGACACCTCCAGATTTTTCATCAAAGTAAGCCTCTTTAATAAGCTACCAAATGAATATAAATACTTAATTTTATCTGTGGTAGAACAAGGTGTTTTTTTTAATTGAATACATCACAATACATTTTACTCCCATACACGCTCGTTAAAATTGCTGACAAACTCCAGAGAAACGTGTACGTTGGTCATAAACACTGGCCACTAATAAAAATTTAAAAAAAAATATATATATGAATGTTTTTTTATAAAAAAATTGCGAAAAAAAATTCTTATACAATTTCTATGAAAAAAAAAATTTTTTACATGGTGTTTTTCTGATGCTAATCGATTTCATTCCTATTCAGTATCAATAGTTTCTTAGGGCTCAACTTCCGGTAATGTACTAAAAGCCGAAAATTGTAGGAAACTTTCCACATTTACCCCATAGTGTGTATATGTAGATATCTACAAAAATGAAACTATTTTTTACAAACAGTTTTTTTGTTGCCAATCGATTCCATTCTTATCCAGTATCAATACTTGCTTTGCATTAAAAACCCACAAATCAATGGATACATTTTCCATACATTTTGTTATGGGGTAAATGTGGAAAAAGTTTTCTTCAATATGTGGCTCTTTAGTACATTACCGCAAGTTAAGCTCAAAGAAACTTTCGATACTGAATAGGAATGGAATCGATTGGCATCAGAAAAACACCATGTGAAAAAAAATGTTTTTCATAGAAATTGTATATGAAAAGTTTTTTGCAATTTGTGACTTTTTTTTATAAAAAAAAACATATTCATATATATTTTTTTTTAATTTTTATTAGTGGTCAGTGTTTATGACCAACGCGCACGTTTCTCTGGAGTTTGTCAGCGATTCGTTTTAACCTTTTAACGAGCGTGTATGGGAGTAAATGTATTGTGATGTATCCAATTAAAAAAAACACCTTGTTCTACCACAGATAAAATTAAGTATTTATATTCATTTGGTAGCTTATTAAAGAGGCTTACTTTGATGAAAAATCTGGAGGTGTCGCTTGCATGATAATACTTAAAAAAAAAATGTTTTTTTTTTTTTTTTTTAATTTTTTTTTTGAGTTTTTGTATGGAAACATAACACAAAATTAATATCATATAATTGTCCTACTTACATGCATAATATACGTGACGCACGTCGAAATCGGCTGCCCAGAAAAAAATATCGAAGAAAGTTCAAATTTCGTTTTTTTTTTTTTAATTACTAAACTATAAAGTTTTGGGAGCTGAAATTTGGCATACTCGATACTAATACAAAGACGAATCAATAAAAAAAAATTCAAGCCAAAACTCGCTGGGGGCAGATTCACTTAGCTTATCCTGGCATGGCCTTTAGCATAAAACCAATATTTCGTAAAAAAAAATCATAATGTTTTGTTGGTAAACTTCGGAGATAAGGGGGGGGCGGTATTTTTTTACATTTTCCTTCATAATTATTTTTTTTCCACAACAAAAAATAGTTTTGACATGTACAATTTGAGCTCTTTCTAACGATACCCCACTTGACCTAGTAACTTGAAATTTACAGTTTGGCCCGTTTCCATTTTGGCCATTTTCTATAATTAATATTAATAATTAGGCATATTTTTAAAAATAATAGTTGCAGCTTGTAGAGGTTAAAAATGTTTATAACTGTTCAAAATTTCAAATCGATAGCATAAGTAGTTCTCGAGATATTTAGAAATGTGACAGACGGACAGAGCGTCGCCATAAATCCTTTTGTACCTTTTTGATACGGAACCCTAAAAACCATGTTAACGTTATACGCACACTATTTCAACGCTAATAATATGTTTTTGAGTGTCTACGAAGTTTATATTCGTCACAGAAACACAATTGCCAAAAATATAAATGATTTGGCAGTTCAATCTCACTTGTATGGCACGGGGGCGGAAAAGTTATAAATATGGCTTCCACATCAAAACATTATTGTGAAGTGAAGCACGTGTCGAGTTTTGTACTTGAGGGTGGGTTGCTACAATTTACATACATATAATCACGCCTGTATCCCGTAAAGGGGTAGGCAGAGCACATGAAACTACTAAAGCTTCAGTGCCACTCTTGGCAAAATAAGGGGTTGAAAGAAAACGAAACTGTGGCATTGCAGTGACAGGTTGCCAGCCTACGCCACAATTTAACCCAAATCCCATAGTCGCCTTCTACGACACCCACGGGAAGACAGGGGTGGTGAAATTCTTAACCCGTCACCACACAGGCAACACAATTACAATACAACAATTTACAATTTGTTGGTGAATATTTTTGCATGCGAAGAATATGTAATATTAATTTACATCAAATAACAAAATAATCTTATTTACTACTAGCTTTTACCCGCGGCTTCGCCCGCGTAATAAAAGTATTCTTATTGAAACGTTTACAAAAAATAAGATTTTCATTTGGATCCGTAGGTTTCTTTGTAGGTACATCTGTCCGCGATTATTTCGATTAAGGTAAAGCGGGGCAATTCTCGACTGGGGGGCCATTGTAACTGATCTATTTGCTGTACGGTCAGCCAAGAACCTTACACTGCTTTTTGGCTGACTGTACCTTACACATATTACTATTGTTTTAAAAGAAATTCTTGCAATGATTGTAGAATTGTTACACAGCGACCACAGCGTAGGTAGTAGGTACGAATATGTATGTATTTTACCTATATAAATATTTATACTGGGGAAACTTCATACAACCCACATACAGTATCTCGACGCTATGGTCGGTAGGGTAAAAAGTACTTCCTTGCATTATCGCTTACAATTTTTTCCATTTTGCTTATACTTATTGCAAATGTAAACATATAAAAGGCAAGCAAACAACGATCTTCTTACAGCACATTGAATATAATAGTTATCACGGATGCAGGATACTCGCCGATGCCTACTTACTAATCCCTTCCCGCTGAGCCACCTGCATTTTACACTGCCTAGATAGCGATTGCCGACCGGACTAATTTCCGACCCAAATCCCTATTCTTATCCCCGTCCCTATCTCTATCCTTGTCCCCGTCCCCATCCCCGTCCCGTCCCTGTCCCCGTCCCACCCCTATCCCTGTCCCCGTCCCCTATTTTTATCCCTATCCCTATTCCTATCCCTATCCCTATCCCTATCCCTATCCCTATCCCTATCCCTATCCCTATCCCTATCCCTATCCCTATCCCTATCCCTATCCCTATCCCTATCCCTATCCCTATCCCTATCCCTATCCCTATCCCTATCCCTATCCCTATCCCTATCCCTATCCCTATCCCTATCCCTATCCCTATCCCTATCCCTATCCCTATCCCTATCCCTATCCCTATCCCTATCCCTATCCCTATCCCTATCCCTATCCCTATCCCTATCCCTATCCCTATCCCTATCCCTATCCCTATCCCTATCCCTATCCCTATCCCTATCCCTATCCCTATCCCTATCCCTATCCCTATCCCTATCCCTATCCCTATCCCTATCCCTATCCCTATCCCTATCCCTATCCCTATCCCTATCCCTATCCCTATCCCTATCCCTATCCCTATCCCTATCCCTATCCCTATCCTATCCCTATCCCTATCCCTATCCCTATCCCTATCCTATCCCTATCCCTATCCCTATCCCTATCCTATCCCTATCCTATCCCTATCCCTATCCCTATCCCTATCCCTATCCCTATCCCTATCCCTATCCCTATCCCTATCCCTATCCCTATCCCTATCCCTATCCTATCCCTATCCCTATCCCTATCCCTATCCCTATCCCTATCCCTATCCCTATCCCTATCCCTATCCCTATCCTATCCCTATCCCTATCCTATCCCTATCCCTATCCCTATCCCTATCCCTATCCCTATCCCTATCCCTATCCCTATCCCTATCCCTATCCCTATCCCTATCCCTATCCCTATCCCTATCCCTATCCCTATCCCTATCCTATCCTATCCTATCCCTATCCCTATCCCTATCCCTATCCCTATCCCTATCCCTATCCCTATCCCTATCCTATCCCTATCCTATCCCTATCCCTATCCCTATCCCTATCCCTATCCCTATCCCTATCCTATCCCTATCCCTATCCCTATCCTATCCCTATCCTATCCTATCCCTATCCCTATCCCTATCCCTATCCTATCCCTATCCCTATCCCTATCCCTATCCCTATCCCTATCCCTATCCCTATCCCTATCCCTATCCCTATCCTATCCCTATCCCTATCCCTATCCCTATCCCTATCCTATCCTATCCCTATCCTATCCTATCCTATCCCTATCCCTATCCCTATCCCTATCCCTATCCCTATCCCTATCCCTATCCCTATCCCTATCCCTATCCCTATCCCTATCCCTATCCCTATCCCTATCCTATCCCTATCCCTATCCCTATCCCTATCCCTATCCCTATCCCTATCCCTATCCCTATCCCTATCCCTATCCCTATCCCTATCCCTATCCCTATCCCTATCCCTATCCCTATCCCTATCCCTATCCCTATCCCTATCCCTATCCCTATCCCTATCCCTATCCCTATCCCTATCCCTATCCCTATCCCTATCCCTATCCCTATCCCTATCCCTATCCCTATCCCTATCCCTATCCCTATCCCTATCCCTATCCCTATCCCTATCCCTATCCCTAACCCTAACCCTAACCCTAACCCTATCCCGTCCCCATCCCCGTCCCTGTCCCTGTCCTTGCCCCTGTCAAATTATCATGCTAGGAGGTGAACTTTGAAAAATCCTTCCTATAAGGAACTTCCGTGTCAATTTGAAATCTTGAACCAGAAGTATAGATAAAAACTAAACCTACACTTATGGCTATTTTGGATATTTTAACCCCATTGCACAACAACAGGGGAGAAAATATCTTTTCCACCTCATTAGATTTTAAAATCGTTGTATTTATCGTGATCAGCGACCCGATAAACCATAAAAACGATACCCATATTGTGTTTTTGACTTTACCTCCTTTAGGGGTCAAATTTTCAAAAAACCTGAAACATGTATTTAGTCATATGTCTTTAGGAATCCCTGTCCCTGTCCCTGTCCCTGTCCCTGTCCCTGTCCCTGTCCCTGTCCCTGTCCCTGTCCCTGTCCCTGTCCCTGTCCCTGTCCCTGTCCCTGTCCCTGTCCCTGTCCCTGTCCCTGTCCCTGTCCCTGTCCCTGTCCCTGTCCCTGTCCCTGTCCCTGTCCCTGTCCCTGTCCCTGTCCCTGTCCCTGTCCCTGTCCCTGTCCCTGTCCCTGTCCCTGTCCCTGTCCCTGTCCCTGTCCCTGTCCCTGTCCCTGTCCCTGTCCCTGTCCCTGTCCCTGTCCCTGTCCCTGTCCCTGTCCCTGTCCCTGTCCCTGTCCCTGTCCCTGTCCCTGTCCCTGTCAAATTATCATGCTAGGAGGTGAACTTTGAAAAATCCTTTCTTACGTTGTATTTATCGTGATCAGCGACCCGATAAACCATAAAAACGATACCCATATTGGTTTTTTGACTTTATCACCCCCTTTTCACCCTTTTAGGGGTTAAATTTTCAAAAAACCTGAAACACGTATTCAGTCATATGTCTTAAGGAATCTTCCTGTGAAGTTTCGAATAAAATAGTCAAACTAATCTTGTTTCCCCATACAAACTTTGAACCCCCATTTGACCCCCTTAAGAGGTGAATTTTGGAAAATCCTTTGTTAGTGCTCCTCTACACTACATAAGGAACCTACGTGCCAAATTTGAAATCTATAGGACCAGCGGTTTCGGCTGTGCGTTGATATGTCAGTCAGTCAGTCAATATCTTCTTTTATATATATTTTTGATATTTAAACCCCATTGCACCACAACAGGGGAGAAGGTATTTCACTTCCGCCTCGTTAGATTTTAAAAACGTTGTATTTATCGTGATCAGCGACCCGATAAACCATAAAAACGATACCCATATTGATTTTTTGACTTTATCACCCACTTTTCACCCTTTTAGGGGTTAAATTTTCAAAAAACCTGAAACACGTATTCAATCATATGTCTTAAAGAATCTTCCTGTGAAGTTTTGAATAAAATAGTCAAACTAATCTTGTTTCCCCATACAAACTTTGAACCCCCATTTGACCCCCTTAAGAGGTGAATTTTGGAAAATCCTTTCTTAGTGCTCCTCTACACTACATAAGGAACCTACGTGCCAAATTTGAAATCTCTAGGACCAGCGGTTTCGGCTGTGCGTTGATATGTCAGTCAGTCAGTCAATATCTTCTTTTATATATATTTTTGATATTTAAACCCCATTGCACCACAACAGGGGAGAAGGTATTTCACTTCCGCCTCGTTAGATTTTAAAAACGTTGTATTTATCGTGATCAGCGACCCGATAAACCATAAAAACGATACCCATATTGATTTTTTGACTTTATCACCCCCTTTTCACCCTTTTAGGGGTTAAATTTTCAAAAAACCTGAAACACGTATTCAGTCATATGTCTTAAGGAATCTTTCTGTGAAGTTTCGAATAAAATAGTCAAACTAATCTTGTTTCCCCATACAAACTTTGAACCCCCATTTGACCCCCTTAGGAGGTGAATTTTGGAAAATCCTTTCTTAGTGCTCCTCTACACTACATCAGGAATCTACGTGCCAAATTTGAAATCTCTAGGACCAGCGGTTTCGTCTGTGCGTTGATATGTCAGTCAGTCAGTCAGTCAGTCAGTCAGTCAGTCAGTCAGTCAGTCAGCTTCTTCTTTTATATATTTAGAAGATATGGAACGTCCAACCCTGCGATAATCCTCCTTGCTCCAGGCAAAATAAGCTATGTTAGCCTTACGCCATATAAATTTACGCAAGTTCATGGTTTTTTACAAAAAAAAAGTTTTCTAATGATAGTAAGAGAGTGACTGGCTTGGATGCCAGATAGCCAAAATTAATCAAAAATCTACTAAATACTCGTACCATATTTATTTACTTAATTCAATTTAAATGCTTAATACACTTGCAGTCATCTCCAATTAGGCTAATTCTTAGTTTAAACGTATTCATAGAATCATCTTTTGTAAGCCGAGCTGAGCTGATCACAATGGGCTAACCTCCCCCTCTTCCCCCCTCCGCCTCCCTAGTTAATTGCGCTTGGTATAATTTCTGTGAATGGAAAACATTGGATAGATTATTGTGATATGTACGAAAGGAGATCTATTGTTAGGTCTTACTAGTTTGAGCCTTGTAAGCCTAATTCGTCTTGAAAGCTGAATGAAAGGCAGTTTAAATTCAATTATCTTAAGGTAAGATAAGATAAGATAAGATACATTTATTGATAAAAATTTACATTTTTTACACGTCAAAATATTTCAATTATTAAATTATAGTTACAGAGCTACTTATCATCTTAATTAACAATTTTATTATAACATTTTAATATTCAAAAATCTTATTAACATTTTATACATTTAGGTATACAATTTAATTTGTTACATAGGTAAGTCTTATTAAAATAAAGAAATTACTTTTTAATTAATTACACATATTAACGATCCCTGAATAGAAATTCATTTACAGTGTAGCAACTTAAGTCAATTAACATTGCTTTCAATTTACGAGCAAATATGCTATCAGTCGTGGAGGCGATTATATGATTCGGTAGCGTATTATAGATCTTAACACCGATGACAGCGAGTGATTTTCGAGCCTTAGCGAGTCTACGGCGCGGGACGAGTAGCAGGTGTGCTCCCCGAGTATTCCTACCATGAGACTGACCGCGCGTCAGTCTTGAGGAATATATGTGTTACTAACTTGTCTCATCATCTTCCTTACGTTATCCCGGCATTTGCCACGGCTCATGGGAGCCTGGGGTCCGCTTTTGATAACTAATCCCAAGATTTGGCGTAGGCACTACTTTTTTACGAAAGCGACTGCCATCCGACCTTCCAACCCGAAGGGTAACTAGGCCTTATTGGGATTAGTCTTCCTTCACCGAAAAGCGACTGGCAAATATCACACATTTCGCACATAAGTTCCAAAAAACTCATTGGTACACTGAGAGAAATTTGCATTGTGAATTTAACAAGTTCGAATTTTCAAGTTTATCCGTTTGAATCAGCCAAACGTATGTTTAAAACAATATGTCTCAGGTTGTTTTTAAAATCGACTTGTTGATTCAAATATATTGCCGATTCAAATGACAAGTAGCTTGTTGTTTGAACCAAAGAGCACGTAGGCGCTATTTTAACCAAAAAACTTGTTGAACGAACATGAAAACTGGTTGTATTTTCTCTCAGGTTACGAGCCAGGGTTCGAACCCGCGACCTCTGGATTGAAAGTCGCACGCTCTTGCCGCTAGGCCACCAGCGCTTTTTTCTAGTAACTTGTCTGTCTATTACAAATAGTAGGTATCTACTTAAATACTAAAAGTTACTCGGACTGAACACTATTTCGTGCTTTGTTTTTACAAGAACTGCAGGTGTAGCCATTAAACGTAACAGTTTGGCAAGTTAATTCATGTACAAAATTAGTTTAAGTTGTTTTTTTTTCAAAAAAAAAAAAAAAAAAAAAAGATTTGCTTTCGTATTGTTACGGAAACGTACGAACGTGTCATGCTATTTCAGTCAGTCTCAGTACAATATTGGTTTGATTAACTGGGTGTAACTTTAATAGTCAATAATAATAAATTATAATCTAAAAATCGCTTGTGTTTCGTTTCGGCGTCGACTAAACCAGCCTTTAGAAAAACATAATTTTCACCTATAATTCAGAAAAAATAAGAAATAAAAACACCATGATACTTTCTACTAAGCGGAAAAGAAAGATCTTCCATATTGACTTTATTACAGTCAACCAATCTGAAACGTAGGCCACTGTAGAACCCTTTCATAGTAAAAGTCAAACTGACTGCAATAGCAAATAAAGCACGGTGTCAATACGACACGGTTCTAGAGTGGCCTAGGATTCTAATTGGTTGACTGTACTTCAAAATGTATGTGTATAAATTACTCGTAAGGTCGAATAAAATGTTTTAAATACAGAAAACACAACTTCAGTACATCAATATTCATATAGGTATGATTGTTATATGGAAAGTAGGATCAGTACCTGGGCCATTTTTTTTTCAAAGTTGTCTACCCCACTTTTTTTTTGGATTTGGAAATTTTTATGTGGTTTCCACTCAGAATCTCGAGCTCTTTTAATCCTAATAGGAGAAAAAAAGTGTCCTAAGGTTTTTTCCCATTCCGTTACCATTATTTCAAACATTTTGCATGGCGGTAACGGAATAGGAGGTTTGAAAAATGTATGGAAATCTTGGGACATTTTTTTTCTCCTATCAGGATCGAAAGACCTCGCGATTCTGAGTATGAATCACGTAAAAAATACCCATGTTACAAAAAAAGTGGGGTGGACAACTTTGGAAAAAATGGCCCACCTACTTAAAAATTATTTATGTACTTACTTACATAGAAATAGGGAATCAGTTTGATATTGCAGTGGCATTTTACTTTGACTTTAAAATGTGCCAAAAAAATTGTTATCCTCAACTAGAATTTTCAATAGAGCATGTGTGTGTGTATGCATAGCAAAAACTTATATATATATATAAATATTATACATATATCTAAAAACTATGAGGTATTTTAGCTTGACAAGTGTATGGGAGCCTCGTCTGCCAACAAACCACAAAGTGGTTTGGCAGAAGATATGTAATAGGGTTAAGCTTTACGTTCTGAATAAACGTTTTATTTATTATTATTATTATTTTTTTATTATAACCATTTAAGCAGCAACTTCCACTAAACCTTCAGAATCCGGTGCCTCAAAATCGCTCCACATTTCGTAGCAACATTTCCAAGTGTCAGGGCAGCACGGCGCTCAACCCCGACCCGTGTTTACAAAGGGATTTTAATCCATTTATGAAACGCGCATTTTGAAACCCTATTTAACCGATTTTGCCGGCCTACAGCGACTTTCAGGTTTTAAAAAGAATAAAAACCGGCCAAGACCGTGTCGGGCCACGCTCAAAGGTTCAGTAGTTTACCGTATTTTTCTGGAAAACTACTAAACCTATCAAGTTCAAAATAATTTTCCTAGAAAGTGTTTATAAAGTATTTTTTACATTTTTTAAACAGAAGGCACACTTTTTTTCCTTTAGCAGCGATTATTTTCGAAAATATTAATATTATCAAAAAACGATTTTAGTAAATCCTTATTCATTTTTAAATAGCTATCCAACAATATATCACACGCTGGGGTTGGAACGAAAAATAAATCAGTCCCCCCTGTACATGTAGGGGGGGTACCCCAAAAAAGCATTTTTTATTTTACCACTTTGTCGGCGTGATTGATATACATATTGGTACCAAATTTCAGCTTTCTAGTGCTAACGGTCACTGAGATTATCCTCGGACGGACGGACGGACGGACAGACAGGTATGGCGAAACTATGCGAAACTATAAGGGTTCATAGTTGATTACGGAACCCTAAACACTGATATGGATCTCGATTCGGATTTACAACTTGTTATTATTTTCATCTTATTTTGTGTAGTTCCATGTGCTCTGCTTACCTCTTTAGGGGATACAGGCGTGATTGTATGCACATAAAAACGATACATGCCAATTATCAAAAAGATCATGAAGTCTAATCGAAACCGGTTCAAATTAAAAACATGTTGTATTTGAAAATAGGTACTGAATATTGTTCCTCAAAAATTCTTGATTTTATCTACTTATGATCTAAAGAAGTCCAGTTTTGTCCAGTTTGAAAGAGAGAAAAAAATATCTTCTCGCTCTCACGCATGAAATGTTTTATCTGTGCAATGGACTAATAAGGTAGCGCTATCTGTCATAAACTTTGAGTGTGCCTCTTCATTGCTTGAGGTATTAAAACAAATGCAAGTTCAAACAGGAGACTGTAAGAATCAGCAAAAAAGGCTTTAGCAGCGATTATTTTCGAAAATATTAATATTATCAAAAAACGATTTTAGTAAATCCTTATTAATTTTTAAATAGCTATCCAACAATATATCACACGCTGGGGTTGGAACGAAAAATAAATCAGTCCCCCCTGTACATGTAGGGGGGGTACCCCAAAAAAGGACGGACGGACGGACGGACGGACGGACGGACAGACAGACAGGTATGGCGAAACTATGCGAAACTATAAGGGTTCATAGTTGATTACGGAACCCTAAACACTGATATGGATCTCGATTCGGATTTACAACTTGTTATTATTTTCATCTTATTTTGTGTAGTTCCATGTGCTCTGCTTACCTCTTTAGGGGATACAGGCGTGATTGTATGCACATAAAAACGATACATGCCAATTATCAAAAAGATCATGAAGTCTAATCGAAACCGGTTCAAATTAAAAAAATGTTGAAAATAGGTACTGAATACGTTCCTCAAAAATTCTTGATTTTATCTACTTATGATCGAAAGAAGTCCAGTTTTTGGAGTTGATGCTTTTGTGTGGAAGAGAGAAAAAAATATCTTCTCGCTCTCACGCATGAAATTCTTTATCTGTGCAATGGACTTATTAGGTGGCGCCATCTGTCATAAACTTTGAGTGTGCCTCCTCATTGCTTGAGGTATTAAAACGAATGCAAGTTCAAACAGGAGACTGTAAGAATCAGCAAAAAAAGGTTTGGTTTGAAATCGGTAGGTACCTAGTTTATAAAACTTTTTTAACAAAAAATAAAACCGCCTTCAAAAATAAGCGCGTTACAAAACACGGAGAAACTAAAAAGCAAAAAATAATAAACCTTTGAATTCAGATTTCTTATCGTATTGCAATAATCTAAACATCCAAATTATAAACAAATAAATTATTTTTGCAGTCGGTACCAGACCTGTTCGTCGCCTTGCTATTTATTGCCTGTTTGCCCCACCCAACCATGCGCAGGCTGGCACCGACTCCAAAAATAATTGATTTGTTTATAATTTGGATTTTTAGATTATTGCAATACGATAAGAAATCTGAATTCAAAGGTTTATTATTTTTTGCTTTTTAGTTTCTCCGTGTTTTGTAACGCGCTTATTTTTGAAGGCGGTTTTATTTTTTGTTAAAAAAGTTTATTTATTTGTTGATTTTTAGTGGTTCCTATTGATATTATATGTATCAGTCCGAATACATGTACACTAGTGAAAGAATTATCCTTTAACTCCTAACCATTGAGGAGTTGACCTTCCATCATCAGCTCAGCCACATAAAATTATTACCATCAGGCGTAAGTACTGGTTTACCTTTGAAAAATACACTAAAAACATTACATGTGCCTATAACATTTGAAGAGTTCCCTCGATTTCTCCAGGATCCCATCATCAGACCCTGACTTGGTGCCAATGGGACCATCTCGGGGTTATACCCGTTCGATCAAAAAAAAAATTTTGAAAATCGGTCCACAATTCTCGGAGATATCGAGGAACATACATACAAAAAAATAAAAAAATAAAAAAAAAACATTCAGTCGAATTGAGAACCTCCTCCTTTTTTGAAGTCGGTTAAAAATTATATTTACTCGTATCATCTGTAAAAATCTAATTGTCCTCTTGTTATATTGTTATATTATTTTAGAAACCTAACTCGATTACGCCTCTAAAATCTGTTCTGACGGGAGTTGAAGTTGAGAACTTTCAACTCGGCTTAGGGCTGACTAAGTGTTGTTTTCGCCTGTTCACTAATAGTAGCGCAAACTCTAATATTGGTTTTATTTTGCATAATTTTGTATGCTGAATTTCGAAAGTACTCAGTGGTGATTTTTTTTATGTTTTACTTACCTGCACACAATTCCATGTATTAGATATACAAATAATATAATATAATATTATTAGACGTCTGGACTACCTAATACACTTTGAATATTTATTAACAAACAACAGTGGATTCCTTCTTTAAAAAACAGGTATTATAGAGAAAACTCGTCTGATTTCTTTAATGTAAAAATTGCTAAATATTTAGAAGACTAGTGAGAATTTTTATTAAAAATATCATAAATCAGACATGTTTGGGGTTCACTGTCTCTCGGCAGTTTTGAAGACCCAATACTTTGTCCAACAACATACTTACCCGGCGTATTGGTGTGATAGAAAGGGACAAACGAACTTTATCGGCTTGATGACTTTAGTGTACGTTTATGAATAAGGGGGTTAAAATTTGTAGCAGTTTCTGATCTCTCTCCGGCCATTTTCGATAATGCAGAACCACAGACTACTACTGAAGTGCTCACCTGCCATTTTCAAGGACTAATTTTTTTTAAACATACCCTTTATTATCCCAACGTAATTAAATAGCAATTAGAATAAACAAAGACACCTAACAACGCCGCTGACACATCAATATCCAGGCAAACTCAATGAAAGGCCTCCTCGAGCTGCCAATCAAAATTAATTGCGTGAGCAAAGTGATGCTAAATTAATTTTGTTCAGAGATAGAATCCGATATTGATGTACGGGGAACTGTCGCAAAAATATCGAGTGGCGAGAAAATTGCTCGCGTATTTAATTAGGTGCTGGGGATCTTGTTTGCAGTTGCGGGAAACGAGTTTTTTGACCTTATTTTATTGAGAGCTCACTCTTTTACACAGATGATAAATAATTAAATATAATTATTTATCTTCATCATCATCATCTCCTTGTGCTGCCTTAACAAAATGTACATATATAGGTACATAAATACAAACTCGTCGGTTAGAAAGAGACAAAAAGTAGCCCATGTCACTCATTATCTTTTCAACTTTTTCATTTTCATTTCTTTCAACAACTATAATATTAAGAATGAATATTTTAGCTTTGTTAAAACATAATAAGTCATATTACTATCTCCAAAGGCCATAGCCATCAGATTTTTTTGGTCAACACCACTTTTTTTGTAACATGGGTATTTTCTGCTCGATTTATACTCAAAATCGCGAGGTCTTTCGATCCTGATATGAGAATAAAAGTGTCCTAAAATGTCCATAGATTTTTCCAACCCTCCATTCTGTTACCGCCATATAAAATGTATGAAAAATGGGAACGGAATGGAAAAAATCTTGGGGTACTTTTTGGACATATAACAACAGCTTTGGGACACATAAAAATTTGCAAAATCCAAAAAAAAGTTGGGTGGACTTTGAAATAAAGGGCCCAGCTATCTTCCACGCACGTTGTCAATACCCAAAACCTACATTTTTTTACAGAATCCTGAGATTCGGAAGCGCTTTGTAACCAACTCTTTGTATTTTTATTTCTATTGGTAGGTGACGGGTTTGTGATTTTTGGCCGGCACGTGTTCCGCTGCGAGCGTTGACGGAGCTGAGACATATTTCTTTTTTAATTAAGCTCGGCGTTCGTTTGTCGAATGTTTTTGACGTGAATTAGGTCACAGGGAATTCTGTTTCTTTTTTTTTTCATTTTGTCGACTATTGAAATTATTACTTGCGAAATTTCAAACATATTTTTAATTATTATTAGGCACGAATAAATAGTATTGAAATTGTAGCACCGCTCACAACCTTTCTGTTTGAATGGTGGGTAATTCCTTAAAACAATAAGTCTGCCTTTTTGTACTGTAACAATTTTATTTTGTACAATAAAGGTTAATTAATTGAAGAAATAAAAATTGTTTTACTTTTAACAGACGGAGTATGTTATGACTTATATCGTTCCAAACACTTTCGCTACCAAGAACCCGACTGTCGGGTACACCGCTCGTAGAAGCGTAGCCGATTACATGGGTTTCCCCGTATGTAGCGAAAATGTCGTAGCGCCGCGTAGAGCCCGGTTTCGAAAGTGTTAAAAATATGAACAAATTGTACAACTCGAATGAAACAGGTACCTACAATGAAAAGTCTTACAGACTCCTACCCTACCTAATGCTCTTAACATAAAATAGTCTAAAACAGCTGTACTAAATTGCATAAAATATATATTTTAAGCACAAAAGTGTATGAAATATATGCCACTTTCAACACTACGTTCGCGCAGTCCCCTGTCGTGCTTGTTCCTTATTACATGGACTGGTAATCTAGCTGCTGACTAGCAACATCTAAAATACCTATTGACAAAATAAAAAATGTAACACAAAAATCTATGCACGATCTACTTTGTCATTTACAGGGTAATGACAAAGTAGAAAAAAGCATTTAAAAACCCTACATAAAAATCTATTCCCCAAAACCAGCTCCCACAGGCTTCCCGCGCACTTGCGCAGTAACGAAAAAATTAAAAAGCATTGTTTGGCCCTGCAACCATGGCAAGCGTGCGCGGGAAGCCGGCGGAAGAAACCTTTGCGTCAAAATAACGGAAATAGTGTGAATTTCACGAAAAAAGTAAGTGCATGGTCGTAGAATGTACGAGTATGCAACGGTATTTAACTGAGTCAAAAATACTTGTGGCATCTTTATTAACAATTTTCGACTTCACCTCAAATTTTTACCCACGCCACTCGCCTTTTTTGACCTCCTTTTTAAAATACTCCGGTTGCATAACTAAAATACTATTACAGAAGCCATAAAAATTTCATTTTATTTACCAAAATATCGTGGAAATATTTTCAAGTTGCTACAATTCCTGACTTCAATTGTAACAAAGAAGTTTATTACTCCACGGTGGCGTTCGCGACTCGCGATATTAATGGTGACGTTTATTGTAGATGCAAATTCAGAGACGGGGGCCAAATGTAACACTTTGAATGTGAAATAAATCAAAAGTTGAGTAAGTGATTCTGAGACATTTGGATACAATGTGAGAGTGGAATTCTTAGCAGCTGACTATTTAGAATGGAATGACGTTATAAGTTGCACTGTGCCATGTATGATTTAAAAAATATATCATTAGTTCGCATGTAAATACTATTGCCTGAGTATTAACAGAAATAAATAGAATAATAGTTTTAGCAGAAATTAAAAATGCAGGCAGTGCCCACCAATTTTTTTAAAACGTTAAGAAAATGGCTCCTTCTATGTCATAAAAGAGTTCTTTGACCTACCAACTAACTTATAATGGAATAACATAATTAATTATGTATAAAATCAAATTAACAAATCTAAATGACATATCATACGTAATATAATCAATGAATGCATCTTTCAATTTAATATTCGAAATTGTATTTGGACTGAAATTGTATATAATCTGAATTTAATTGCTGTTAAATAGTTTATGGATGAACGTGTAATATTTATAATATTATTAATAAAATGTCTATGTCTATGTATATGTCTATTTTACTTAGTACAGTATCTATGTCTATTTTACTTAGTACTTGTCGTTGTATTATGGTTATTATTTATGTTATTATATCCTGTAAATTATACATATTTGTTCCGTTTGTATGTAATGGAAGGGTTGCCACGGAAGACCAGCGTCAAAGTATCCAAAAGGTACCTTGACACCAAGCTGAGTGGAAACCTTTTTCAGTGACGTTTTATTTCAATTTTTGTGACATCTTTTTGTAATTTATATTGTTTAAGCGTCCTGAATAAAGTTTTTTCTATTCTATTCTATTCTATTATAAAAAAAATATGTTCTTTTTTAAAATTCGGTTATGAATTTATGTTGCCCAAGTTGTATTGTACTATTTACAGTAGGTACAGCTTTGAAAAGGAAACATAAGGGTTTCTTCAGAAATATTACAAAAGTAACCACCACCAATTGCAACAAAAATTGCATTGTCCTGCAACAGGCCACCTGCACATAAGCTGCGTTTACGGCGCTAAGCCGATTGAAACACATCGCGATCGAACGCGAGCTCACATTCGTGAGTTTTGACGGCCGTCGGTGATCCCAGCGCACCCACCTGTATGGGATAGCAAACTGGATTGCCATGCAGTGCGGCGTAAACATTGTTGAAAGTAATCAGTAATCATTTATAACTTTTTATAAAATGGATGTCTAGATCATGCAGTCAGATTTCTATAGAATTCCTATGTGTTGTCTTGGAAACGTCTGTTTAGGTTTTGTTCGAGTATGTAGTTATGTTAATCCTCGAGGCTACAGTTCTGTTTCATAACGGACTCTCGTCCCCATGTTTGTCGCATGTAATCACACCTGCCATAACTTGTGCGGATTCTCAGATAGTTAAATACCTAATGTTATTTTGGGAATTGTTTTCAATCAATCTGATAATGGTGTCCTGTTTATTACAACCATTTATTTGAATACACATAAACATTACTCTTATCAATATCAAGCTAAAGTGAGGTTTAACGCAGGCTACAGTTTTACCACGTCCAGTGCCCACCTAGGGCAACAGTTACAATTAACAAGTGGTAGTCAATGTCTTGACAAGTTGGAAAGAGACTTCCGCTTGTAACTTGTAACTTTCAGTTTTGAGAAATGGGCCCCAGCCGGCGTATTATGATTCCAATTTTATCACTTATCCACGTGGATAAAGCATCCGTCACGCTTTGGCATGTCAGTGTGAGAGTGACAGTTGTCTTAACCACGTGGATAAGTGATAAAATTGGAAGCATGCTACGCTGGCTGAACGGGATACCCGGTTGGGATAGTGAACCGGACTGATTTTTAATCCAAGCGAATCTGGCCGGACTCATACGGCTGTGTTGTAATCTTTACCTGTAAGTTGGTTCATAATAAATGAAATGAAATGAAATACGAATGTAAAAGACTTGGACCATTACTTATATGAACACAATTTCTTAGAAGGATAATATTTCGCTTAAATTATGTGCAACTATTAAATATCCCCTAAGAACTTCGAACAAGTCCTCTACTGTCTCCTAATTTTCTGAAGGACCTGCTCAAATCGAAATAGAATAATATTATGATAATTCCGAAGTTATGATCAACAAACAAACAAATTATGTTCTGGACTCCGTTTAGGTATCTGGTTCATTTAAAGTTTCTTCCTAAATAATTCCGAGCGTGCCAACTTATTTCTAACTCTAAGAAATGCGGAGTTGCACGAAATTGTTTTGTTTTTGAGTTAAAGCCCGGTGAAGTTTAAGGCTTGAGTGGACGCTCGGAGCGGAGCGTTCAGCGGAGCGGGCGTGCGTGCGTCTACCCTATGCAGCATCGACTCAGGACACTTGTATTATGTGCTTCAATTGTTTGACATACACGCCGTACTGCCCGCTCCGCTGCACCTGCACGCTCAATATCAGTCAGGACTTTTATTTATTCGGTTGTTGTTTAGCTGAATAAGAAAAAAAAACGTTTTATTGGGTTTATTCATATTACTGATTAACGTTTTAATTTTATAGTATTACACTTTGATTTTGACAAGAGTCTGCTCATGATCGGGACAGGTGGCGATCTCTCATTTCGGAGGCCAAGATTTACTTTGGATCACTGAGCCATAATAGTTAGTTAGTTACTTACATTTTATCTGTTGACCGGTTGTATGGTTTTTTGTAACCTTGCTATAATACAAAATATCTTTTGTTCTCAGGTGAAGTCGAGCGGCTACTACGCGAGTACCGACAGAACCAGGAGCTAGTGCGGAACATCGGAGCGCACTACTACCAGATCATCTACCCCGTGCAGCTGCGTCACCACGAGAAGATGGGCATTTCTACGCGCGAGGTCAACGCGCAGAAGGTGAGTTGTCCCCAGGTGGAGTGGGCAGTAGACAGAACCAGGAGCTAGTGCGGAACATCGGAGCGCACTGTTACCAGATCATTTACCCCGGCAGCTGCGTTACCACGAGAAGATGGGCATTTCCACGCGCGAGGTCAACGCGCAGAAGGTGAGTTGTCCCCAGGTGGAGTGCAGCAGTAGACAAAACCTGGAGCTAGTGCGGAACATCGGAGCTGCTGGCTGCATAGCGATTATGAGGGTACATAATCCCAATATTGATTTAATAATTTATTACTGTTGTGATCTGATGTCACAAATTTGGAAATTGAATATGCTGATTGGTGCAAGTGAAAACAGGAATCGTCGAGCGTGAGATGAATGTCAATCACGAAAGGGGTTATAAACCATATATTTTTTTATATTATTAAGAATTTTACTCCATTACCTTTCATGATTCGTCAGTTTCGATAGATAAGAAAAGTTTTGTCTCGTTTTAAGTACGAATTACAATTATAAATTTAAATAGATATCATACACGAAAGAAAAAACGACAAGGCCCACTGACACACAAAAAATATTCAATAAAATAATTTAATTTGTTCCCTAGTTTTACAAATTACAAGAATAACAAAATAGGTGCCTTAAGTATATTTGGCAGTTAAATAACATGGATATACTTACGTGCATTAAAGATACACACGTTCATGGCATGGGTACATGGGCAACATATACCTATCCATAAGCTTAAAATTTAACAAATATAACTAAGGCTAAAAAATCCATGCTTTGCAGCACCTTATCTTAAATTCTCAGTTCCTTAATGTTTCTTCGATTTAGCCATCTAAATTCTGCATACAATTTCAATACTAACACGAGCCATAAACCTATCTTAACCTTTCGTATGCGTCTGTCAAAAAATTGTCATTAATATATTAGTCATAATAACTACATGTTAAAGTTGAAACAATATGGAGCAGATCTGCTCCTAAGCATACGAGAGGTTAATACCCCACGAGTCGCAGAAACTCGTTACTTTCTCAAACGGCTAGCGAGTAATGGCGACAGTTTCGGTAAAAGTGTTCATAGTAGTCCGGGAGACATAGAGGCGATATTTGTAGTTACTCGAGCGCTTTAGATTAGGATAAGAGTGTAGCTTGCTATCCTTTAGCCGACTTTTAGCACTTTTAGCCGTCTATCCGAGCTGTTAGTTGCTAGACGGACGGACGGAATGGTTAAACGGACTGTTAATTTAATAATTGTAATTATATCACAATAAATCTAAGATACTTGTACGCATTCAGTTTTTTTTATTAATATAAATTAGGTACCATGACGTGCTAAGTTTAGGTAAAGGGACGGTTATGTAACTGCTATAGCTGTGTCCCTTTCTCTCAACCTAAACTGAACGTCTTTAGTACGTCATGGTAACCCCCCAGGTTTTAATTTGAAAATACGTGAAATTTGTAATCGTCAGCACTTTTCATGCAGATAATTTGTTGGATTTACCTATTACAAAAATAATACTTGGATAAAAATCACTAAATCTAAAATCTTTCTAATGCTTTCATGTTCGTTAAAAAAGAAAATTTTATTTAAACTTTTTTTCCAATCGTACGATTCCACTAAGTCTCTACGCCGTTCGGTTTAAGTAACTAAACATTTAGCGTCGCCGGCTCCCCAGCTAAACCGCCGCGATATTTAATGATTAATGTGCCACTCGCGGGACAACGCACGACTCGTAAGGGGCGAAGTTTGTTTCTGACGCGAGAACGTGATGGAAGCCTGTAGTATTAAAACTGTTTTTGTGACGGTTTTATAAGTTTTATTGTGACTTGCAACTGTATAGTTTAAAATTCAAATAGTTATCCACAAACATGTACCATCTGTGCCTAATCATTGTGGTTTCAAATAAATTTATTAGAACCTTTTCTGATAGAAAAATATATTTACATAAATACAAGTGAATAATGTATAAATACAAAAATACAAATACAAATAATTTATTATGAATAACATAAATGTACCTACATTGGTTATTCTTAAATACTACGAATTTTATAAGGGATTATTTATACAAATGCCTAAGCTAGGATAGTTCCTGTGTTTCAGGCAAAAACAAGGACTTAATTGGTAAATTATGCGGGGATGTTTTAGCCAAATGTATTTAATAAGTATGCTACTTTTAAATTATTAATAAAAACAGGAAAATCGAGTTTGCAACAGCGGGTTAGTCTCAATACGTACATACATACATACATATAATCACGCCTGTATCCCATAAAGGGGTAGGCAGAGTACATGAACTACTAAGTTTCAGTGCAAATCCTGGCAAAAAGAGGTTGAAAGAAATCCCAATTGTGACATTGCAGTGGTTGCCAGCCTCTCGCCTAAGCCACAATTTAACCCATATCCCACAGTCGACTTCTACGACACCCACGGGAAGAAAGGGGGTGGTGAAATTCTTAAAAACCCGTCAACACACTAAAACAGTATTTGCTCAATCACCAGCTTGTGTGTTTACGAATAAAAACTTTTCTATTCTATTCTATTCTATTCTATTCAATGTACTTACATATAATATTATTGTTGTTTACGTTTAAATTTTAAATTACGACAATACTTACAAAGTGAAAAGCAGGTAATTCTGCAATATTCTTGTAAATAATTTATTATATTACTTTGAGAAAGTGAAAAACAGGTAATCCTGCAATATTCTTGTAAATAATTTATTGTAGTACTTTGAGACTCTCAAGAAAATTCGTGAAAGTGTTAATAAGACTATATCCACAAACATTACAATATAAATGAAAAAATAATAGTAAAACACATCTTTCAAACGGCGTAGGTACTTTAAAAGAACAATTTTCGTATCGCCCTAACAGACAATAATAATAGAGGTAATTTACGAAATGCTGCGAAACAAAAAGAAAAAGCTATGATTAATAGCACATAGTTCCCCGGGGACAAGTGACGTGTTAGTAACATACTAATAATATAAACGACGTAAGAGCTAGTAAACATGTATGAAGTTACGACGTTTTAGCCAAGTGTTGTGTGTGACATGTTATATGGTCGCACTGTGTCTTTTGATATGTACACTTGTAGCGTGGTAGGCAATTTTTTAAGTTTTATTGTGAAATGGTTTACGATCCACTTTGTGTTGCTTCAAGGATGTGATATTTTGTGGTTTATTAATTTTTAGATGTAACTTTTTTTCGATATAAAATTATTGAATTGAATTTAATTGAATTAATATACATATGTGGCCGAAAAGCTTCAGTTTCAGTCCAGTTTCTAGTTTCGAATGAAGCTCACTAAAATGACATAAGTTATATTCGAGCTAATCCGATGATATTAGAGACAAATAATGACTAGTTGAATTCGGAATAATAACAATGTTTCCTATTTCTTTGTGTTTCATTCGCCTTAGTGTTTAGTTGCCTGTTAAATAAAATTAAAGACAAAAATATACATACATACATATAATCACGCCTTCCTATCCCATAAAGGGGTAGACAGAGCACATGAATTTCTAAGTTTCAGTGCCACTCTTAACAAAAAGGGGTGAAAGGAATCCAAATTGTGACATTGCAGTGACAGGTTGCCAGCCTCTCGCCTACGCCACAATTTACCCCATACCCCACAGTCGACAAACATATACCTGCAATAAATATTAAATTTGAAAAGATATGTTACCTAAACCAATCCCTCGAATAAGAGCGGCTCACTTTGCATTTTGTCAAACTTGTCAATAATGAAATGAATGATAAAAATAGTTATTTGAAGTAAAATACATTTGCACCCGAGTGTAACACAAAACTTTTCCCCTCACTGTAGCGAGGAAACTACAACGCAAAAAATGCATTTATCACTGCTTCCAGTAGTTCCACAGGTGGTAAATCATCTTTATTACTAGATTCACCTACTTTTATCAACTTTAAAGCAGTTAATTTGACTTTATTCAAGGTCAAATTACTTTACCCACTAGTGGATAAAATGCGTTTTTACCCGCTGGTATTAAAGGACAAAACACGTGTTTCCGAGCTAGTGAGGGGAAAACTTATTTAATATTGTCTTCGGTTACCGCGATAGTTACTCATTAAATAAAAGTATGAAAACGGATTAAATCGCTTATAATGAATTTACAATTTATCCCAACGTTTCGAACTCTTTACAGCGTTCGTGGTCAACGGGTGACTGAGGAAAAATTACAATGTGCAAAAGCTACCTACATACAAGAAATATTAACGAACCATGACAGGCAGGTTCACACATTATTAATAAAGCTAGTTATAAAATATCCAAAAAATGTACCGTTACTATGTTATAACCTAACCACAAAATTAAAATTTTGAAAAAACCCCCGACCGCGACATAGTGGACCGATTTTCATGAAACATGGCTAAGAACACTCCCGACTAACTCAGCTTTCAGACAAAAATACTAAATCTAAATCGGTTCATCCGTTCGGCAGCTACGATGCCACAGACAGACACACACACAGACAGACAAAAAAAACAATTAATCAATTAATATTTTTTTAGCCTGCTGGAAATTATATTTTATTGTAATAATTAGATTTGTTCTAAAAAGTTTATAATACACTCATAGTTATACATGCATACCTATTTCTCCATTTACCTTCTCGTGGCGAAAGAGCATCCCGAATTCCTCTCAAAACATCCTGGAGCCAATTAAACTTGGGTCACAAACGCTTACGATAATATCGTTATTGTAGTTAGCTATCTCTACCGCTCTGTATTGGCGCGACAGAGCCAGACTGCGTTTTGATCGGTGTTTAGCGTCATCGATTGTCATTCGGCTAGGCCGCCAGGTATCGAAGCAATTACGTCCTTAGATGGATTCTGTTTGGATTTGCATTGATTCGGTTTTAAAAGTTTGGGGCTTAGTGATCTTGTTTACAAATAAAGGCTCTTTAGATAAAAAAAACAGGTTTCAAAATACACTAAAAATATTACATGTGCCTATAAAATTTGAGAGGTACCCTCGATTTCTCTAGTATCCCATCATCAGGTCACATGCTGACAACAAGACCGCCTGGGAACAT
Source organism: Leguminivora glycinivorella (assembly GCF_023078275.1). Classification (NCBI taxonomy): domain Eukaryota; kingdom Metazoa; phylum Arthropoda; class Insecta; order Lepidoptera; family Tortricidae; genus Leguminivora; species Leguminivora glycinivorella. The sequence goes on from NC_062977.1 coordinate 2,020,654, forward strand.
AGTATACCTACATACCTTTTTAAATAAAAAAATAATTTTCCAAATCGGTCCAAGCGTTTTCGAATAATCGGAGATCATACATAAAAAAATAAAAAAAAACATCCCGACGTAGAGAACCTCCTCCTTTTTTTGAAGTCGGTTAATAGATGGGGTCAGTGAGATTAACAAGCCTGACCAGAAGTACATAATTATGTATAATTATTACTACGCGGCATGTTGCGGATTAGAACAATTTTCTTCATACTAGGTATAATTGAAGGAAAAAGGCAAAGGGAAAACAATATAGGTAAGGTACAGCAGGGAAAATCTCGACTGGGGGGCAATTGTAACTGATCCATTTTTCTATTATTACACTATGATGTTGAGCTGTCCACTGAATACGCCTACCATATAGAACCGGTGGACACTAGTCCCCCCCCCCCCCTAGTCGAGATTTGCTCCGCTGTACCTTACTTAGATATTGGATGCAGCGCAGCAACAAAAATAAATTCAATTGACCAATACAATATCCAATTCCTTTCTAATCTATCATTCTAATTCTAAGTCTATTTTTAACACACGCACACGCACACACACGTTCGCACACACACCACACACAATAGACACATACACACACACACACACACACACACGTCCAACCAACATATTCTCTTAATGTCAATTTAAAATTTTGTACAAGAACAACTTACTTTATATCTACTCACTACTACTACTACTCTATTTTACTACTTTTTATATCTTTGTTTTAAATTTTTATTTCATTGTTTCACACTATTTTCAATACTTACCGATTAGAAACACACAGTAATGATGTAACCATTGTCGTATTGTTTTGTTTTATTTTGTCTTAAAACTTTCACTGCTTGTTAACACTTAGTAATTTTTACCTTTACTGTTTTTTCTGTTTTTCTTTTATATGTAAGAAGTTATGATATTATTTTAATTGATACCTAAGACTGAACCATCTCCTCCACGGGACAGGCATCTGCCTAGTGTGGAGGTCAGTTTAATTGTATACATGACTGTATTTTCTTGGAAATAAACAAATTTTATTTTATTTTTATTTTATTTATTATAATACAATCCCTCATTTAAAATCGAAAAGGAATCTACGACTCAGATCCAGCCTAATCTAAAAAGGTTTTAAGCCTACCAAAGCCAATCTCTTTGTGCAAACACGTCAGCATCGGACCAATCGATAACCAACTCTATTACTACATTAATATAGGCCTTAATTGGTTACGCCAGATTGCTGGGTGTGTTCCTGACAAGGGTGGAGGGGGTGTCGTCTAAAACAAAGGCGTCACCGGGATATTACATGAAAATCGTTTCCTTTTGATGTTCGGGAAATTTCGTTTCGTTTTTCTAGCGTCTGGTAAAAGTACAGTCAGGATCACAAGTGGCGGATCAAACGACGCTTCAAAAGTGTACGCTTCATGCAGTACTAGCTTTTGCCCGCGGCTTCGCTCGCGTTAGAAAGAGACAAAAAGTAGCCTATGTTACTCTCCATCCCTTCAACTATCTCCACTTAAAAAATCACGTCAATTAGTCGCCCCATTTTGTCGTGAAAGACGGACAAACAATCAGACACACACACTTTCCCATTTATAATATTAGTATGGATATGACTGAACGAAAAGCAAAATACTTAAACTTTTTATTAATGGGTAACCTTAAATGAATTGGCTCTTATTTAAATTTTAGTCGCGTGAAGCTGACATTTTATTTCGTTGCTTTATTTTTTTTACGCGATTTCAGTAGTGGTCTCATCATAGTAAAAGTTGCTCAGTGTTACTTCAACATTGACGGGTTTGGGTGTTTACTCTTCGTTCTGTTACATATTGACTGGATAATAAATAGAAACAATGTGTGTCTATAAAATGATGTTGTTGATTGTCCTAGGACACTCCATAGGTGCATAGGGCCTCCACAAGATCCTTTCACGCCTTTCTATCTTAAGCCACCGCCTTGGTCTCGTTCCAGCTCAGTCCATATTCCCGTAGCTTGTTCTCTACGCTCCGCTTCCAGGGGTGTACGGGGCGTTTGCGGGCTCGCTTTCCTCCTTGAGGCCGCCACTCAAACGCGATACTGGCGCTGTTGGAAGCACCTTTTCGAAGGGTATAATCGATCCATCTCCATTTCCGCAGAGGCACTTCCTGGGCGATCGGCGATCGGAGGAGGTCTGTAATTTTATAGACCATTTTACATTTGTATTTAAAAATTAAAGTATGATCTTCTAACCGCTACCTCGGATTTTCTATGCATAATTTTATTTCTGACTGTACCCACGGTAATTGCGCTATTGAAATTGTCTATTTTCGATATTGTGTTCAAAAACATCAAAGGATTACAGGAAATGTAAACGTTCGGACGTCGACGTACGATTGGTATTGCTTTGTTACGAAAACGTTTATTGTTATTGTGTTTTTGACAGGAGAAACGACTGGTTTCCTGTTATGGAAATAACATTTTGGTTTCATAGTAGATTACTTTTTTTTCTAAGGTTTGATTGCGCCAAACCATTCGTTACCAAGCGTTTGAAACATTTTTCGTACAGCGACGCAAATCTCGACTCGGGGACAATATTCATATTCATATTCATATCAATATCAATAAAATTGTAACTAATTCATTTTTTCCATTATTACCTACACTATGATGTTAAGTTCTATATGTATCCACTGAACACGCCTACCATACATGACCGGTGGACACTCTATTTAATAATGCATTGTAAAACATGAAAAAAATTTATCAGTTACATTTGCCCCGCTGTGCCTTATGGGAATTTCCCATAGACTTCTGCTATGTGACGTTGATGTGTCTTCTGTAGTTGATGCAACTGACCTAAGTTTTCTAATTCGTTTATAGTGCCTATTAAAAAAATAAGGCCTGAAGGCTTTCATTTCTCAATATCTGGTTAAAAGTTTCAACCAGCTTAAAAAAACACTGAAAATACAATATTTTATTCACTTGATGACCTTGAAATTCGATATTTACTTAAGAGTGACTCTTACGAATGTATCTAGTCCTGTTTATTAAAAATGTATAACAAGACACTTAAATTAAAAATCGAAATAAGTTGTCACATACATTAAAGAAAAAATAACGAGCACCACCACCACCAGTGGCGAAAGCCGGATTCCAACCGGCGTCTTTAGCAATCCGGGCTAACGGCATGAACCCCTAGGCCACCTCGCCACAGCGGAAGCCGTCGAAATTTCTCTTCTATATGTCATCTTTGTAAGACTAGGCGTCTTTGAGCAACTCTAAGGGCAAGCAGTAGGTGCTTGCACCTCCTATACGAAACCTTTACAAGTTTACGATATAGCTATGTACAGCTGGTGCTGCCATCTATACGCAACTCAAAAACACAAATCAAAATATTTGTTAAAAAATAATTTGATTTGTTCCCATAGTTGCGTGAAGACACTTAAATGTTTACCTTTATTAGTAATGAAAACACAAACCAATCTTTCCAAATACTGTACCTACGTTTATTTATTTATCCCGGCATTAATCAAATAAAATAAATTGTGCTCGTAACAAATTGGACGTTTACAAAAAATAACATGGCGTCTCCTCCAGGGATCTGTTTCGGCGACGCAATCAACGCGCCAGGCGTGGTCAAACAGACTATACCCGATTACGGATCTAAATGTGTTTACATGATGCATATTGATGTTTATTTTTACGTGTGGGACGTCCGTTTTTGTAAATTTATAAAGAAAAGTGAACCGAAGGCTGAATTGGAAATTTAATTTAAATTTTGGACGTTTGAAGCAAATTGCGTTTGTAAGTTGAGTTGATTTGATATTCGATAATTGACATTTACAGGAGGCTATCAGCTGTAAAAGTGCATGGAAAAATTATGAATAAATTCATTGATAAATTCGCCATCCACTTTTGCAGCTGATAGTACAATGGCGATTTGATGGTAGATAGATCGAATTCTCTTTATTGGCACACCTCAGTAAAAGATACAGAAAAAAAGGTACAGCGGAGACAAAACCTATATAATGTAATATCTTCTTCTAAAAATAACATCAATGACAGAACCAATATAAGTCTAATGAAAATAACCGTGAATATTTGTAATATCATGTTTTAAAAATAACATAATTGACAGAATGTACAAATAAAACGTGCAACATTACCGTTTTTTCAATGTAGTAACTTTAAAATGTTGCACAACACAGTTCGACAAAACAGGCGCAGTTCTAAACAGTTTACAGTCTTCCTTATCCACGTATCGACTTTGTGAGTTCAGTTCCATTCGCAGTGTAGCGGAAACCAATCAGGATTTATTGAAGTATATTCTCGAATATGCCTTTGTAACATGATTTGATCGAAGCGTGGCTGCATACAAACTTGGTATAAGTAACATCACGATGAGGAACATCTATCTACTATGAATTTTTGACGTTCAACTAAACGGATTTTTTTTGGGTCTAGTAAGTACCCGAATGGCGCGCTGTTTACGCCATAACGAATTAACGTAACGTAACGTAAAATTAAAATAACGAATTCTAAAACGCCAATAATTAAACAAGTTTACGAAAAGTAATCCTAATACATTTTTATAACTATGGAGGCATACCTACCTACTAGACATACATACATAACAGTAAGGGGGGCATTTAATATTTAGATCTTATGCGTTATGTATAGGTAGTACTAGGCGAAAGTTGCTAATAAAAAAAGGTATGTTAGCAATGCAATGTTAGCAACACTTGCCTCACAAACGTGTCCAACTCAAATTCCTAAGACCCGAACCCACCATTATACCTCTAGAGTAGATTACATTATATTGACCACAGATACCCCTACCCATTCAGGATTCCTATCCAGCTCGAAGTGGCACAACTAATAGCATCGTGTGCGGTCTACCATAAGCAGGGTGTTCCCAACCGTACAGCTAGTAATTGCTACTCGAAGCACGCTGTACAGCATGATCCAATTATTTGCATAACTTTAGAGCGTATATTGTGGAGCGATTGCAATTGGTTATAAGCTGATGAGCGCTGGTTTACAAGGTGTTTTATTAGCGGAATAGAGTACGTATGAAGGATTGGACTAAAGACACTGTATAATAAAGGGTACTATCGTACAGTATGGCCACTCCCGCTCCCCGCTGAAAGTGTCGCCCACTCCCTCTCGGTTACCTCACAGTTACCGCCTGTCGAAAACGCGAACAGTCGACCTGTCATATCTCACTTATGTGTGCACGGTGCCCATTCACCTACACGAGCTTAGACTGTGTGCTAGGAACGCGCCTCTTTCAGATATTTGATCGCCAATGTGTCCGAGGTGTGACTAAAGATTAGGTAGGTTACAGAAATGATACTTGAAACAGAGAAAAAATGACTATCCATTTATATTTATCCAAGCAGGAAATTGTAATGTTTCTTCATGCAAAGATACCAAAAGGCGTGTGTGTTGTTCATTGTTAATATTTATTATGTTTAAGTTATGCGTTTTTTAATAAAGTTCTTCCCAAGGGTATATCTTAAAAGTCGACTGTGGGATATGCGTTCTGGCGTAAGCGAGAGACAACCTGTCGCTGCAATGTCACAATTTCTCATTCAAACCTTTATTTGCCAAAAGTGGCACTGAAACTTGAGTATGGGATACAGTCGATACTGTATGTCAACAATGTATTTCTTTTTTCCTGCGGTATAGTGGGGTATTCAAGGATAGAATGTAAGGTCAGTGCGGGCACGACCGGTATTACTTTATTAAAAATAAAGTTTGAGTGGATAAAACTCGACAATTAGTCTGAAGTAATCCGCCTGAAGGATGAAAAACTGGTATACCTTCGGAGATGTAAGAAGCAGTAGATATAAAAACACTAAAGTTATATTCAGTAGACGGTCTTTTCCGGGGTAGACGGTCTTCCCAACACTGGCCTTATGTGGGTCATATGCTCCTATTAAATATCCCTTATAAAATTGTATTTATCACTTTAAATTATTTGCTCTTGTTAAAGGCCACACCCGGTAAAAGTGGATTGATTTCATAAAAAAATCAATCAAATGTGCCCTTCTCATCATCTTCCTTGCGTTATCCCGGTATTTGCCACGGCTCATGAGAGCCTGGGGTCCGCTTTGACAACTAATCTCAAGATTTGGCGTATTTTTTTACGAAAGCGACTGCCATCTGACCTTCCAACTCGAAGAGTAACCTAGACCTTATTGGAATTAGTACGGTATCCTCACGATGTTTTCCTTCACCGAAAAACAACTGGCAAATATCAAATGACAATTTGCACATACATTCCGAAAAACTTATTGGTGCGAGCCGGGGTTCGAACCCGCGACCTACGGAACAAAAGTCGCACGTACTTGCCGCTAGGCTGCCAGCGCTTCCTACTTAAATGTGTCCTACTATTATAAAGTAATACATTAGCCGCTCTCACACCTCCTCCTGTCTCCTTAGTAAAATTTCCAAAATGTATCCAGAAACTACGTCATGGTAACCAACTCTTGCAACGGGACGAGGGTAAGTTAATTCACTAATCTGTAATTGAAACGACTGGCGCTTACCAGAGCGTTTATGTGGTTACCCAACTTTCTGCCGTCTCGGGCTTAGATTACAGAGTTTCAGACATGTCACTCTTTAACGCCATAATCAGGGTGAATCCACTTAACAGTAACATGAGTCACGACTCATAGCGTTTATGTGGTTACCCAACTTTCTGCCGTCTCGGGCTTAGATTACAGAGTTTCAGACATGTCACTCTTTAACGCCATAATCAGGGTGAATCCACTTAACAGTAACATGAGTCACGACTCATTGCGTGTTTATTTGAACTACAACTGTAAATTAAAGGATCTATGAATATATCGGGAACTAACACTTTAAGAGATAAATTATCATTTGATCTTGCATTGTGAATAAATGGAACATGCCATAAAATCGTAACTCATGTTACTCTTGCTGTGGATTGACCCATCATGTTGAACGAGGCGTTTGTAAAATCAGTTGAAATGCAATTTGTATGAAGTTTGGTGTTGATTTGCAACCTTGCGCGTACTTTCACGGTTTTGACGGTCAAAAATAGGATTTTTGAGTGAATTGTGTCTATTTATCTTTTGCGATAACACAAAAGTATTCGATGTCGTATGTAAAGGATTTCACGCGAAGGTTATTTTTTTCTCCAAATTTTCCAATTTTAGGAAAAAAGTTTAATTTATTTAGAACACTAACAGTCACATAAATATTTATTTATAACATAAACATTTATTTATATTAAAAGAAAGAAATAGAGAAGCAGAGGTTGTTTACGGTCGTATAGACGGTGATAACATATTGATAGCTAGGCGAGAAAAACAAGTAAAACTGTTTGGTTTGATGGATATTCAAAATCTAGAAATTACTTTGCTTATCCGCGTATACCTCTATATAACGTGCTAGTCAATCAGTGCTAACTTGTATAACTTACTTGGACATTTCGTACCTACCACATATACGTACACATATTTGATTATCATGAATTTCCGCAGAGATAACGCCTGTTTATTTCACAATAGTGTCATTTTTGTCTGACAGTGACACTTCGCCTTTCATTGCCTGTGTTCAAGAAGAAAGTATTGACGCTGAGAAACAATTACTTATCAACCTAGAAATACCTATATTATATAGGTTTAGAATTGTCAACTTTAAGTGTCAATGTCACTGTGGAGAAGTAGCCCACAGATTCCATCGATTATTTGATGATTATATGAGATTCTCACTTTTTACATTGATGCTTCTACAGCAAGCTATAAAATCTATGCCCCTGGTTGGTTCATCTCCTTGTAATACTAAAGTTTCAGTGACAAAACTTCACCGTGAGAATCGGCTTAAGATTAGAATAGTACTATTTTCAAGTACTCGGTTCTAGAAAGTTCGCGGTTATTATTATTGGGAGCGAAGTTTTGATGGCGATGGCGATTTCGAGCTACGTTGGCAATGTTCCGTGATTCGGTTTTTATTGGTTACGTACGATTGGAACATTAACCTTCTTTTTGTCGAGTGGAAAAGTCGTTTTGAGAAAAGTTTTAAGTTGAAACATAGAAAAGTGTTTATGACCCGCCGGCAGGCCAAATATAGATCGTCATTTTACCGTATAGCGTCGCAGGTCAATGTGTGTTTAGAATCCTCCTACTTAGCATCTATTTCAGACGATTTATGGTGCAATGTCCGAGAGACATCGCTTTTGATGCAAGAGCGACATATTTTGCCACATAGCTGTTTAGAATAGGTTCCTCTTATATGCTGCATATCATTAATATATTAAGCACTAGTTTTTGCCCGCGGCATCGCACGCGTTAGAAAGAGACAAAAAGTAGCCTATGTTACTCTCCATCCCTTCAACTATCTCCACTTAAAATATCACGTCAATTCGTCGCTCCGTTTGGCCGTGAAAGACGGACAAACTTACAGACACACACACTTTCCCATTTATAATATTATTTAGTATGGATATTCACTGTGTAGACACAAGATGTCAAGCTATGTTTGTGCCACACATTATCAATTAATTAAGAGGATAACCGCCTCAAAACCTTAGATGAAAAGTGCCAATTACGAAAAGAGAGACCTAAGCGCTCCTACGTGTACACGTATAACTCCGCTGGCGAACTTTATTGCCACCCGTGCCAGCGAGTATTTAAAAGCAAGTTCGGCCTGGCCAGCCACATTAGAGCACACGCAAGGAAACGTCCGTAAGGCTTATTTAGGGTCGCCGTCATCGAAAACGATGAGGAGGACTATATATCAATTAATAAATATAAAAACTGTGTAAATCCAGTGTATTCATCTAACCTCCGTTTTAACCATTTTTTTTTCTTTCAGGGACGTGGCTATGGTTCAGACTATCAACAGGGCACTCGGTCGCGAGCTAGGGTAAGTGGTACAACAATTGCACATATTTATAAGAATGCGTTTTGTGCTCGAGATGTTACTCCCGTATTTTTTTTAAGCTACGGTCGTCGTGCTACTGCGTAGTAGCAGGGGCGGCTCACTCCGCGTTTCTTCCGTACATTTCGACGGCCGCGAGTTCGCGGCCCTTAAAGTTTGACAACCTTCACGCTGCGCAATAGAATTCAATGTCGCATGCAGTCCGTTGACAGGTTGTTGACAGTGAGCCTTCTGTACTTGTACTTTTATATATTCTGTGGTAGTAGCCAATAAGATAATTATTATTAACGTGCTTGGTATCATCATCCTCCTTGCGTTATCCCGGCATTTGCCACGGCTCATGGGAGCCTGGGGTCCGCTTTGACAACTAATCCCAAGATTTGGCGTAGGCACTAGTTTTTACGAAAGCGACTGCCATCTGATCTTCCAACCCAAAGGGTAACTAGGCCTTATTGGAATTAGTCCGGTTTCCTCACGATGTTTTCCTTCACCGAAAAGCAACTGGTTAACATCAAATGACATTTCGCATATAAGTTCAGAGAAACTCATTGGTACGAGCCGGGTTCGAACCCGCGACCTCCGGATCGAAAGTCGCACGCTCTTACCGCTAGGCCACCAGCGCTTGTTAACGTGCTTGATATATGGGAGATAAATGATTTCAATATATATTCGGTTTATATTGGATCTGTGCGGTATATGAACGAAAGCAGTATTTATGATCTGTGCAGTATATGTATACAGTAACTATAAAGTATCTGCGTGCAATGCGCGAGTAATAGTATTTTATGCAACTGGTGGTTAAAAGAGGTCAAAAAAGGTGAGTGGCGTGGGTAACAATTTGAGGCGAAGCCGAAAATTGTTAATAAAGACGCCACGAGCATTTTTTGACTCAGTTAAACACCGTTGCATACAATACTTTTTCTACGACCAAGCACTTATTTTGAAAGAAAATTATAAATTCAACAAATACCTACTTTCAGTCATCTTAGTTATCTAGGTGGACCGCCTACCATTTTGAATATGCAGTTTGAGTGCAAACATGAAAGTAAAACTGTCTATGGTATGGTTCTTTGAAGCCTGGCCACTAAGACGAATCGAGCCGAGTTGAATCGAGTTCTATACATTTGAATGCGATTCGACGCGTCGCCAATGAACGCAGCAGAAAACGAAGGAGTCTCGACTCTGCGAATTGGTTTGTTAAGTTGGTACCAATGTATTTACTGAACTGTAAAACAGCTATATCGTGCGACTGCTACTAAATGTTTTCAGGGTATAGACCAGATAGACTTGTCCTGACATCTTTTATGTAGGGTTTTAAAGTTCTATGCACGACCTTGTAACTCACGAATAACAGTACGGGAGTAGAAATAGTATTTTATGCAACAGGCGTTTAAAGGAGGTCAAAAAAGACGAGTGGCGTGGGTAACAATTTGAGGCGAAGCCGAAAATTGTTATTGAGACGCCACGAGTATTTTTTGACTCAGTTAAACACCGTTGCATACAATACTTTTTCTACGACCATGCACTTAGTTTTTAATAGTTTTCTTGAATAACTTTCGTGAAATTCACACTGTTTACTGTATTTTGACTCAAAGGTTTGCACTGTCAGCTCGGCTGCCCAAAGCTTTCCCGCGCACGCCCGCAGTGTCGTTATAAGGCGTTGCCATGGTTACAGAGCCAAACAATGCGTTTTCAGTTTTTTCGATACTGCGCGCATGCGCGGAAAGCCGGCGGACGCTGGCTTTGGGGAATAGACTTTTATGCGGGGTTTTAAAGATCTGTGCACGAACCTGTAAATGACGGATAACAGTTCGGGAGTAGAAAAAATAATAAAACAATTCTATTTTATAAAAATCGAAGCACATCTATGCATAACATTAATTATAAAAACTCTTTATTTACATGAACATATTTACATAATTATATAAGAAACTAAGACTAAACTTAAAAGCTAGCTAATGTCTAAAATAGGCTAGGCATTGTAATACTGGCGACATTTCCTCGCTGTATCGCAATGCTGATACGTTGAGCGAGGAAGTCGCCAGCTCTTCGGTCACCAGTTACCTCAACCAGACGCTTCAAACATTAATTGGATTTATTGTAAAAATGCAAGTAAAAAATAAATACAACTAGAACATGACGCCATTTTTACAAAAAAAAATACAAATAAAACCATTACTACATATCACGGTCACTAAAACTTTGGATTAATTATTTCAAGCCTATTTATTTTATTTATCGTACATTATATTAACATGACTGTCACTGCATTATACAATTAAAAATTAAACCTAGAAGTTCGTAAATTGTCCTTCTCCAAGCCTAAAGGAAGATCTATCTAAACCATTTAGAACACAATTTGCACATAATATTGTCTTCGAACAAAACGGATACGTTACTTGAAATAAAACTATTTGTTTCAACCATGGTGTTGGACATTTGGGAGTTTGTTTGTTTGTCAATTTTAGCAAATTAATTGCGTGAATTAAAACACCGAACAGAGTAATGGTAAATGTTTTGGCAATATTGACAACTAGCTAGCGCAAAGTGAATAATCAAGAACATAGTATTTGGGTCAGTTCGTTAATATTTCTTGCGTGGCTATCTTTGTTGATTTTAATTCCTCGCCAGTCACCCGTGACCACGAACGCTAATGTGATGTTCGAAACGACGGGATGTAAATTTAAATTCATTATACGCGATTTAATCCGTTTCCATAGTTTTATTTCATGAACAAATACATAGTTAGTCTACTGTCCCAGCCTATTTAAGGCGTTAAATAGCCTTTAATCATCCCTTTTAATTAAGGCGCTGTTGCCAGCAATCTCAATTTGCTATGTAAAACGGTTACATGCGCCCCTGTGTCGAGGAAAATTGCTCTGTTTCTGTCCATGTATGGGTAAAGTTGATGACAAAGACATGCATTTTTCAACACATATTTGATAAGGGCAAAAATGTGTTGTAAATTTCAGTATACACCGTGTTTTTTTGTTTTCCGTTAAATTCGACATGTCGTTAGATTCGTTATCAGGAACCAGCCTGTATATCACTTTTAGTTTAATTCGCAAATTTTTTTTTCTTCATCATAGTCATACATAATAAATGAATTAATTAGTGTGAGAGACCCTTAAGAATAATATTCAAGTTGGTATCAAGTGATTGACGGCACATGTCAAAACAAATAACATTGGGAAGTAGTAACTGTCGCACACGTATTCAGTAATTATTTTTATTTTTTTAATAACTTGATAACTTGGTAGAGTTAAGACGATAGTTTCTTAGAGAAATTAATTTTATTTTAACAAACGAACCATCCCTTGCAGTTAACGGAATTCAATAAAAACAGGGTGTATATGGCGATCTTTTACCACATAAGGGGTTTCCATAAACCGTAACCGATTTCCATAGCCGATAAAAACCGCTCGTTAGTATGAAGACATTACGAGTTGGAAAGCCGAATAATTGCACGCGTATTCATTGCATGATTTGAGCACGCATGTTCATACCAACAAGCCATTTTTGGTCGGCGAAATCTAATAGTTTTGAAGCTAAAATTTCTTGGGACCAAATACTAAGCCAAGCTATCCACGTATGCAATAGTTATTTGTTATACAAGGGGGCAAAATTGTATTTTAACACACGAGAAGTAAAATACATTTGCACCCGAGTGTAACACAAAACTTTTCCCCTCACTATAGCGAGGAAATTACAACGCAAAAAATGCGTAGCTACTGCTTGCAGTAGTTCCACAGGTGGTAAATCATCTTTATTACTAGATTCACCTACTTTTATCAATTTTAAAGCAGTTAATTTGACTTTATTCAAGGTCAAATTACTTTACCCACTAGTGGATAAAATGCGTTTTTACCCGCTGGTATTAAAGGACAAAACACGTGTTTCCGAGCTAGTGAAGGGAAAATTACTTTACTTACCTACCTGCTTAAAAATGACTTAAAACCTTACTTTACCCCTTAAGTGACATGTCAACATGTCTATTCATGTATTGGTCTTAAAAATGATGTCCTTAAATGGGACTTCACTTTATAAATCTGGCTGTAATAGAGCATTTTTTTTCGCCACTTTTATGAAATGTGATATTTTTGAAAAATTATGCTATTTCTACTTAGAATCACTAGCTTTTTCAATCCTCCAAAAAAATTGTCCCATACGATTTTTTCTTATTTTGTTACCATTTTCCGTAAATGTTGTGTGAGGTAACAAAAGAGGAAAGTATCAAAAATGTATGGAAATTCTGGGACACTTTTTGTCTCCCAGTGAGATTGAAAGTACTTGTGATTCTGAGTACAATTGATCTAAAATTCCCTAAAAAAATCAAATAAAAAAATGGCAAAAAAATAAGAAATGCTCAATTAAAGTCTCCCTGTCTCCTGTCAAGTCAAAACACCATAACTGGTCTTAAAGCTTTTAACGGCCTCGCATCAAATTATAACGCAGATTTTATTCAATACCGTCCGAGTTGTAAATCCCACCTGGCCATGGCCACACGTATACCAGTGGTATACATACTTCATCTGGCCTCATACACCCCAGCTGCTCCCAACTAATCACAAACAAAACTCCACTTTAACACCCAGACAATAGCACTTAGCATTGTTTGTGTGCCGCACACGTTTAATATTCGCATAAGGAGAGACTAATAGTTATACGCTCGAATTAATGTGTCTCCAAAGAAGCAAACACATTTCGTTAGAACGCGACCGTCTTGCGATGTCGCCTAATACGTTAGAGAAACTGCACCCAGTGTGAGTTATTGAATTTGGCTGGATTATAGGGAGCAATATGGCGGGATTCGCTTAGTATTCGAACGCACACTGGCTGTTTAAGCTGTCGCCTCAATGCTCGTAGCAAGCAATTTCTGGGACACTGTATAGACCGAAGTTATATGCAAATTTGTGCTGTGTACACAGGGCATGATTAGGCAATATAGCGTCCCCTGCTTGCTAAACGGCAAACATCTTAAAAAAGCATGTTTTCGAGATATCGCATGTCAAAGTTTTGACACGTGTCTGTGCGTCAAAATAGCTCTAATTGGGTTAATCATGTTATATTTTCTTCAAACGATACTGCTTCAATTTTGTGTTCTATAGAAACATTTCATTAATATGGGAAATGTTTATGGGCCATTTTTTTTTTCAAAGTTGTCCAACCCACTTTTTAGGGTTCCGTACCTCAAAAGGAAAAAACGGAACCCTTATAGGATCACTTTGTTGTCCGTCTGTCCGTCCGTCCGTCCGTCTGTCAAGACCCTTTTTCTCAGGAACGCGTGGAGGTATGAAGCTGAAATTTATATCAATTACTCAGGTCTACTGTCCCTTGAAGCTGTGAAAAAATCAAACTTCTAAGCCAACGCAATCAAAAGATACAGCCGTTTATGCCGCAAATTTTCGACACTTGCAAGGGAATCAAAACCTACAGGGTGCTTCCCGTGAACTCAGAATCTTGAAATTTGGTACGAAGCAACGTCTTATAGCATAGATAAAGGAAAAATTACGAAAACCATAAATTTTTAGTTACATCACATAATATATTTTTTTTTAATAATTTTAATGTTTGTACGGAACCCTCGGTGCGCGAGTCCGACTCGCACTTGACCGGTTTTTTTGTAACATGGGTATTTTTTACGCGATTCATACTCAGAATCGCGAAGTCTTTCGATCCTAATAGGAGAAAAAAAATGTCCCAAGAATTCCATACATTTTTTCAAACCTTCCATTCCGTTACCGCCATACAAAATGTATGAAAAAATGGCAACGGAATGAGAAGAAAACCTTGGGACACTTTTTTTCCCCTATTAGAATTGAAAGAGCTCGCGATTCTGAGTGGAAACCACATAAAAAAATTCCAAATCCAAAAAGGATAATAATTGTAATATGGGTCACATCTTCCTATTATAATAATTATGAGGACACAAAAATAGTTCTCATAATTATAACGGGATATTTGGATTTGAAAAGTTGTCAATTTTTGTGAAGATGTGGCCATATACATCTCTCCTTTAAGACTTTAAAGGATACTTTTTTATTTTTACCGAATTATGGTCGAAATTTGAATTATTCTGAACCCGGATTTGCAAAAATCTCAAAAATCTAAACTTTTGAGATGTGTCCGTTTAGCAGGCAGGGGAGGATAGAGTCGATGTAAGGATACGTGATCCAACTTTATTAAATAGCGAACGTTTACGGTTGAATATTTTAAAAGAGATATAGAGCAACTCGTTGTTGCAGAGGTTTATTTTTATTAAACATACCGCTCGTCTTGTTTTACGCGACTTCATTAACGTGGGAAATGTTGGGAAGTTTTCTTACTTGGAAATTGAAGAGATTTTTTTACTTAAAAACGGTTCTGGCATTATAAACTACGTAATAGAGCTCATATAGACAAAGACGTATATACAATATGTATGTATTGATATATTTATATATTGGTTAGGTACATATTTTGTATTTTATTCATGTACTCTAGCATGTAATTTATTGTATAGGGTTATTTTGTATGTATGTAGTTTATTTATTTGTTAGCAATATTTTGGATTACTTTTGACCTCTATTGTACGCTTATTCGGCTGCTTTATTGGCTAAGAACACTCCCGACTTACTCAGCTTTCAGACAAAAAAAAAACTAAATCCAAATCTATTCATCCGTTTGGGAGCTACGATGCCACAGACAGACAGACAGACACACACACAGACAGAAACGTCAAACTTATAACAACCCGTCGTTTTTGCGTCGTGGGTTAAAAATACGAAGGAACAGCTTGTCACATTTCATTCAGCACTACTAAGTCCTCACACGCCGAAGCCCCGGGGCCCCCAGGCCCTCTGGCCCCTGCCCCCTCTGGCCCCTCTTAATTACGCCCTACGTGATCGGGGTCGAACCTTGTCGTAATTATTTCAGCCTCCGCCATTTTCCTCCTCGGGAAAAACAGGTTCCGCGGCGATGACAAGAGTTGGGAGTTTTGACACTTGAGGGCTTGATCTGTAAGTTGGGGATTTGGAGGTTTTGAAGGCCAAAACCTTCGCTCTTTTATACCTAATGTAAAAAGGTTTGTTGAAATTTATAATAATATACATCCTGTTTTTATTGAATTCCGTTAACTTTAAGGGGAGGTTCTTTAGATCAAATGCAATTAATTTCTCTAATAAACTAGCGTCTTCACTATTACGGTTATCGAGATATTAAAAAAGTAAAAGATAATTACTGAACACGTGTGTGACAACCTTTACCAATTCCTAATGTTTTTTGTTTTGACATGTGCCGTCAATCACTTGACACTAACTTGAAGGTTATTCTTAAGGCTCTCTCACACTAATAAATTCAATTATTATGTATGAAAATGATGTTTTTTTTTTTGCGAATTTAACTAAAAGTGATATACAGGGTGGTTCCTGATAATGAACCTAGCTACGTGTCGAATTTAACGGAAAACAAAAAAAACGCGTTGTAGTTTATGCAAAGTAAAATATTTGCTCCATGTTTTTAATTTACTTAATAGTGGCATAATTTTGCCTGTAGGGTAAACTCGCCTCATTCGGTGACACGCCTAATTTAGTGAAACAACCAAAAATCGTCTTTCGGAATAGTGCTTCAAAGCTTATATCACCGAATTAGGCGTGTCACCGAATGATGTGAGTTTACCCTACCTATAATACCGGTAGGCCCCTAAATTCAATCACAAGGCCTGTATGTCGCGCATCAACCTCCAAGAGCTCCAACATAATTTTTACTCGATTTCTATGTAATGGAATCCATTCTTCCATACTAATATTATAAATGGGAAAGTGTGTTTGTTTGTCCGTCTTTCACGGAAAAACGGAGTGACGAATTGAAGCGATTTTTGAAGTGGGGATAGTTGAAGGGATCGAGAGTGACATAAAGCTACTTTTTGTCTCATTCTAACCCCCACTTGCCTAAAATGGGGGATGGAAATTTGTATGGAGGGTTCTGCAATTTTCGAATTTAACTCGAACGAAGCCGCGGGAAACAGCTAGTAAATAATAAAATAATACTGATCGATCACAGACCAACCCCTATAGACATCCATTACAAGACGACTCGCGGTCGCCAGCCTTCCTAGTATTTGCACTGATATAAGCGCGGGCGCTCGCCGTGCCCGATCAGTAGCGACCAAGTAACAGACCCGAAAGCAGCGCGTGTTTTTCGCAGTAAAAAAATTGAAAAAGGGTATTTTGATGTCTTAAAGATGTCCACCTGTAGTGTGAAATGGTGTGGAAAGGTAACAAGAAGCTCAAATTTAAAAACAGACGTCATTAAATTCCACATAAAAGTCATATTTATAATTTATTCAGAGCCGGCATAGGTCAACTTACATTGGCCACTTACGCGTCAGTAGAGGGACAGTCCCTTTCATCTGGCGCGAGTGCCCGCCGTCCTTGAAACGGCCAATCACAGCGCGCTTAACACATTCCCCACCCGCTCCTCGCACCCCTGGCACTGGTGACTCGTATCGCGAACAAAATATACAAGAATGCTACTCTATAGGAGGTTCTCTGTGTGATCGATAAATGATTATCGGGATATGAATGGTACGAAATTATGTGTCGTTCTGCAGCGTAATGATGTTGCTTAGTGGAAACCTTAGTGAGTTCGATGAATTGTTTGTTTGTATAATTGCGGTAGTTATTAGCTTTTGGTAATTTGAGACGTAATGTATTCCTACTATAATTAATGTGGTAAATATAAATAGTTACAACGCTTCAATGTTTTCCGTTTAATCGCATTAAATCGTCAAAAATATTGAACGATTCTTTACACATATTACGATAATTTTAAACATATTTTGACAAAGTCCCCTGCTCCTGATCGAAACTCCTCATTTTGGAGTTCAAGCATTCTGAGCAATCTCAGCTTACAAAGAATTTACCTAGGTTTCTAGGTTGGATCTCCATAACTAATCAATAATCAATTGTTTAGTTGTAAACTTTATTGTTTGTTTTTTTTTCTCTTTTTCATGTTCTTATTTACTGCTTTTTTTTAATTTAAGTTTCATGACGCATTGGATTTATCTGTAATGTCATTGAAATATGTTTTCAAATAAATAAATAAATAACTAGGCGCGCGGCAGGCGCCATAAGACTTCGATAATTGTGTCATACTTTTGAAAATTTCGACCCTTGCTTTCGTGATCCGATGGCCGAGCAGGCATCCATCCGGATAACGGAGTAGGTACGCTTGTTCGATTAAGGCTCAGAACACTTGAGGGCCTCGGTCACTTTTTCTTTGTATATGACATTTATTTAATGTTTAAACCTGATTATTTATTTATGTATTTGTATTTAAGGTATAGGCACCGCATTGGGGTAATTTCAAAGCACAGAAATACTCGGGTAATTTCGAAAGGGGAATCTTGATATGATGGAAATAATGGTGATTTTTATGAGACTTCCGAAATTAGACGACCTTCTATATTACCCCAATGCACCCTATTTATTTATGTATATGGTATATTTAGGTATTTATGTGTGTTTAGAATATAATAGAACATACTTTATTTAACATCAAATTAATTTAATTTATGTTTGGTTTTTTCTTTCTTCAGTTAGCTTTAGAAATACCCAAAACTTGTTGGAAGACTTCTTAAAAATTAATTATTAATGGTGCACTAAATAATAGTTACTTACTATTTATTTCGTCGAAGCACGTTGTTTATTTCAGCAACTGGTTATTTAAAAATTGTTCAAAATAAAGATTCTTTTTCTATTCCTGCGGCGGCGGGCTTAAATCTCACAACGTTTTTACCCGGTTTGCGCCGCTTCCATCCCGCATTTCTAAAGTTTGTTTAGAGAAAATAAACTTTACGAAATATCAACGCAACGTAACGGTTTTTCGTTTATAACGTTTTTTGCGTTCAAATTGGAACGTTTTGTGAATTTGTTAAAGATTTTTTGTGTTTTGCTATTTTGTGTTTTTAACAAGGTGTTATAAGTTTGACGTATCTGTCTGTCTGTCTGTTTGTCTGTCTGTGTGTGTGTCTGCCTGTGGTATCGTAGCTCCCGAACGGATGAACCGATTTAGATGTAGTTTTTTTTGTCTGAAAGCTGAGTTAGTCGGGAGTTATTATATTAAGGAATTCAATATTGGTAACATACACGATCGGTGTGTGTAAAGTCTCTAATCCAAATCAAGCTCTCGTGGCTGCTCATGGGCCACGTGCAGTGGGTCCTAAGACCCTTAAATATTCAAAATACATATTTGTAATGATGATCCAATAGT
This sequence comes from Leguminivora glycinivorella, assembly GCF_023078275.1. Classification (NCBI taxonomy): domain Eukaryota; kingdom Metazoa; phylum Arthropoda; class Insecta; order Lepidoptera; family Tortricidae; genus Leguminivora; species Leguminivora glycinivorella. Next base: position 2,039,809 of record NC_062977.1, read on the forward strand.
TGTTTTCTTCACATTAAAGTCTACCAGTGACCACCAGTGGGCCACCAGTGGGCCTTGCCGTTTTTTCTTTCGTGTATGATATCTATTTCAGTTTATAATTTAAGTCTAATTTTAAGAATTTTCGCGTTAGTGTTTTCGATACCAGTATGATAGATTTTATTCCGCTACTGTATTTGCAACTCCAGATTAGTAGATCCAAGAATTACATACCTAATATATGTAGGCCTTGTTCTCGTTGAGCTGGCCTAGGCGAAATGACAATCGTTGACGCTAGACGCCGATCGAAACGCAGTCTGGCTCTGTCGCGCCAATACGGAAGAGCGATAGAGATAGCATTGTCGTTAAGTATTTGTGCATTTGGCTAACTTAGTTTGAAGTAGATTGATGTTAGGAAATAGTTATTTGTTATACAAGGGTGCAAAGTTGTATTTTAACGCCGAGTGTGGAATTGAAAAACGAGCAAGTGAAAGGATTCTATAGTTGAACCACGAGCGAAGCGAGTGGTTCGAGAATAGAATCCTGAACTTGCGAGTTTTTTAATACACGAGAAGTAAAATACATTTGCACCCGAGTGTAACACAAAACTTTTCCCCTCACTATAGCGAGAGAAGTGAAAAGCGAAAAGCGCGTTTACCACTGCTTCCAGTAGTTCCACAGGTGGTAAATCATCGTCATCACTAGATTTTTACCAATTTTATCAATTTTAAAGCACAAAAAATTACTATATTCAAGGTCAAATTACTTTATCCACTAGTGGATAAAATGCGTTTTTGCCCGCTTGTATTGAAGAACAAAACACGTGTTTCTGAGCTAGTTAGGGGAAAAGTAATAACTTCACTTGCGATTTTAATATCTTACCAATTTTTTTTATTTTCGTATATTTTAAAATAGAGCAGCTACAGATTACATTTTCTGAGAATCGTTCAATATCGTTAGAAAATACCAATTTGTTGATTAATTCTAGCTAATAGCAAAAAAAGGTTTATCTCTTCGAAATTTATTACCCGGTTTACGGCATTATAAAATCAGTGAGATATTATTAGAGATAATTGGGGTTCCGTAGTCAACTAGGAACCCTTATAGTTTCGCCATGTCTGTCTGTCCGTCCGTCCGTCCGTCCGTCCGCGGATAATCTCAGTAACCGTTAGCACTAGAAAGCTGAAATTTGATACCAATATGTATATCAATCACGCCAAAAAGTGCAAAAATAAAAAATGGAAAAAAATGTTTTATTAGGGTACCCTCCCCTACATGTAAAGTGGGGGCTGATATTTTTTTTTATTCCAACCCCAACGTGTGATATATTGTTGGATAGGTATTTAAAAATGAATAAGGGTTTACTGAGATCTTTTTTTGATAATATTAATATTTTCGGAAATAATCGCTCCTAAAGGAAAAAAAAGTGCGTCCCCCCCTCTAACTTTTGAACCATATGTTTAAAAAATATGAAAAAAATCACAAAAGTAGAACTTTAAAAAGACTTTCTAGGAAAATTGTTTTGAACTTGATAAGTTCAGTAATTTTTGAGAAAAATACGGAAAACTACGGAACCCTACACTGAGCGTGGCCCGACACGCTCTTGGCCGGTTTTATAGTTAATAAGGAGGCAAAGCTAATATTAATTCCCAAGCAAAGGAAAGATTACTAAAATAAAATAAATATAATTATGATACAAATATTTTTTTTTAATTTATCTTACGTATAATAAAACCACTTTTATTATTGGGTTATCTGTCCGGTTTCCGTACCTGTCGGATGATCTAGTGGTAATAACGTTAGCCGTGTAAGCTGAAGACCCGGGTTCGATATTCGGACAGTCACCTGGGGACTTGATTGCTTTTTCTTTAGTGTATGATTAGACGACCGGTCTGGCCTATCGCGTAGTGACCCTGCCTGCTACGCCGCGGTGCCGGGTTCGAATCCCGGTAAGGGCATTTATTTGTGTGATGGGCACAGATATGAGTCATGGATGCTTTCTACGTATATAAGTATTTGTATATTATATATATCGTTGTCTGAGTACCTGCAACACAAGCCATCTTGGGCTTACCGTGGGACTCAGTCAATCTGTGTACGAATCTCCTATAATATTTATTTTTTTATGATATCTTAATAAATATTTTAGTTTACAGTGTACTTTATCTTTATATATTCTGTAATAAAATAAAACACAGCTTGTTTCACCCCGAATTATTGGAAAATCTTCAATAACAGTTTATCCAAATAAACAATCTTTGTCTGCATCTCTAGAAAGATTCAATCTTTGTAGACAAGGTCGTAGGTTCAACGGGGGCACGATCTGATGGAAATCAGACGTTCAACCAGATCACTAATATTAGACGGAGCAATATTTTGTAAGACTATACCTACCCTCAAATTATTTAGAGCCTACTTTAAACAAAAATGTAGTTAGGTAGTTAGTATTCGTTTTACTTTCTTTTAAAACAATTCACGTATTGAATAGGCTCCAAATTAAAATAATAATTCCGTGGTCGCACTAACACCTCTTGTGTTGAATGGGCCCCCTATAACAATTAAAATTTTTGTACAGTAGCTGTCATGAATGAATACATTTTTAGACCTTTTCCTGAAGTTTAGTTTATTGTTCTACTCATATAATTAAATGTTTCAATTCAGTAAGCTCAATCAAAATAGACTTAAGAGTATAGTATAGGATAACAATTATATTAATAGTTATACTTTTTTTATAAAGTAACTGTTATGTCTTACGTATGCACATCAACAAATCGTTTACAAAAATGCATGACATTGAATTCAATGAAAAATTTCGGTTCTTGTCTTACTTACTTACTGCGATGGCTCAGCGACCCGAAGTGGATCTTGGCCTCCGACACTATATTCCGCCATTCGCTTCTATCCTGTGCGATCTGATGCCACTCGGTCACTTGGTTCTTGTCTTACACAGACAAAATGTAACAATGCGCAGTCTTTTGCATGTAGTCTATGCACAATACAGATGTAAATCAGTCGCCAGAAACTAGTGCTACCTACTCCATTCGATGCTCAGCAATCAGATGTCCACGTTCAGACAAATGTTTCTGATTTACTTGCTTTGGCATTTGCAAGAATTGTTTTCGTGTGACCTAGTCAACGGTGAAGGTTAGGTATACGTGTAGGCGACGAGTTACTTATCCAATAGAGATTCAAATAGGCGATTGAACAAATCTTGTCACTCAAAATAGGCGCGAAATTCAAATCTTCTATGGGACGATATACCTTGTCCCCTACATTTTTCAAATTTTCTACCTTTTTAAGTGACAAGATTTGGTTGACCGTCTACAAGATCGAGTGAGGAATACCGAGATCCATCGTCGTACTAAGGTGCAAGACGTAGGTTTCGTTATTACCAAACTAAAATGGAGTTGGGCGGAACATGTTGCTAGGCAGAGTGATGGCAGGTGGACTTGAATGTCAACGGAATGGTGGCCGCTAACAAATGTAAGTAGTGCCTGGCATCCGTTGGCTCGTTGGGTCGACGACATCCGAAAAACTACGGGTCACTACTGGATGAGATTAGCCCAGGACCGGGAGAAGTGGCGTACTAGAAGAGAGGAATGATAATGATGATGAAGTATATAATTATACTTATCGTGTACACAAGCTTTATTTCTTTTCCATTTACTTTCACACTATCGCACAACCCCTCAAGTCCCGATTTTATTCATTTATTTACTGCGCTGTTACTAGATTTTTTTCCCAGTGTGACACTGCTAAACTTTTTATGGTATCATGACGCAAATCTCTTATCCATTCTATTTACATGTAAAGCACTACTAGTACTCCTTCTAGCCCTGATTGGCAATCCGGCTTATAATTGCCAAAATAGCCAGATTGCAAGCCAGCAATTAGGCGACCAAATTGTGTTGGGCCCCGCGACGCCGGTTTTACAAGGCACCAAAGCCGGCCATAATTGATTGTAATGGAAAATAAAATTGCGTTTCCTGTTTGTACTGTGTGTTTTTGGAGTGCTAAATTGAAGTCCCGTGCTTTGGTGGGGAATAACGAGTTTGATGCGAGGAATTATTTTGTGAAAAGGTTACTAGACATTTCTGTAATGTTTTTTTTCTATGAAGTGAGCTAAATTTTATGCGAAAGAGACATTTTTTATAAAACATTACGCACAAGTTAATAGTTTTACACAAACGCGCTTTTGTGGTATCCTGGTAATTTAACTTTTGCATTTGATTGAAACAAAAGTACCTATTAGAGTTTAATACAGGGTGTAAACCTAATACGGGCGAACCTCTTAATGGCGGTGAGTACACGACATAAAAAAAGGAATTAGATAACTTTTACTTAAAATTGAAATATTTTTTTTATCCATACAAATTAATTCGGCCCGCAACGTAATGCAAACACACTCGCGTTAAACGCTCGTTGACAGTTGTCATTGTCTGTCATCGCAACCACGTTTACAGTACATTGCTGCTGGGAAAATTTTCAAAAATTAATTATGGGTTGAAAATTAAGAGTAACTCAAAAACACCTCTTAATTGATGATAACAATATTGAATTATATTCCTGGTTTCATTTATCGCCCTTATTAGGTTTACGCGCTGTATATGATATAATCTACCACCCCCTTTTTACGGTTCCGTACCTAAAAAGGGCAAAGGATTCTACAAGGGTTTCCCGTGTGTCTGTTTGTCCATTTGTCACAAGTGTCACAACTAAATTACTCCGAAATTGCTCAAACGATAGTTCTTTTGTTACGGTTTACTCAAATGATGTCGCGGTACATATTTGATTATAATTAAGATTTTTGGGTTATTTTCTTCCCCCACAGTATGTTAATAGCATTTCAGAACTTACCTATAACAATAAGAACTAAAATTGGACAACTAATTTGAATGAATGAATGAATAAATGAATGAATGAATGAATTAATGAATGAATGAATGAATGAGACTTTATTCGAAACACATTTACAACAACATCAAAGTAGGCTTAAATCTAGGAAAATAAATGAAGTTACCGTGCTGAGGGTGGTTTCGGAAAAGGATAACACTCAGCATTTGTCGCAGCACAGTAGTGTTACGACGCTGATTTTCAGTGTACCCATAGACACTTAGAACAAATACAAAACAACATAAAACATAAAAAGCAGATCAAAACAGAAACAGATCACATTATAATGTACAGCTAATAGTTGTATGAAAACTGATATATATATAACTACATATTTATATATATTATTACTAATAAATACTCATACAATACATATATATATATATATAGTCAAATAATACAATATATACATAAACTCTAAAACTAAGGAGACAAAAACTGGTGGCGAAGACACTAGTAAATCATAGATACAGGTCGGTCGGCTAGGCCGAGTCAGCTTGTTCCTTGAGTAGGCGCAGTTTTAGCTTACATTTGAAGACGTATAAGGAACTGGCATTTCTAATTGGTGGAGGGAGATTGTTCCAGCAGCGCGTGGCTGCGTAACGGAAGCTGCCACGGAAACTAGCCGACCTATGTCTTGGACAGATTAGGCGGGAGGCGTGCCTTACATGTTTACGGGAAAAAGTTAGTTTTTCGTAGAGGTAAGATGGCTGTTTGGTAACTATGATCCCGAACAACAATGAAGCAAAATGTAGTTTTCTACGGGCCTCCATCTTGAGCATATTGCCACTATTCAAAAACGGTGTCACGTGTGTTCTTGGTGGAATCGGAAAGCAGAATCTGGCACAGGTATTTTGAAGCCTCTGTAGTTGGATTTTTGTACGGGATAATAAGCAGTTTCCCATTACAGTGTCAGCGTGGTTCAGTTTGGAAAATACGAGGGTGTCACAGAGCTTTATTCGCATGTCTACACTTAAATAGTCTACAATTTCCATTTAAACAGCTTCTAAGATTGTAACTTTTATTGAATGTCAAAAACTCAGTGAAGGTTACATTTCTGTCCCTAAAATAGATCACTAAAAACTCTTCGATGTCGAAGCTCAAAGACTTCTTCTAATTAGCGGGGGTCGAGACTGAAGTGCTATTTCCTATCCCACGCTGAGCTCCAGTTTCAAAAGAAAATATTTGACCTCGAGACGTATCTGTGTCGGATTGTAAAATCTGGCAGATCTACTAAAAGGCTGGGCCAGAATGTACCTTTTTGTAGGTACTTACAGGTTTATCCGACAGCTTTTCGCCCGACAATGATACTTTTCCGTTTATTGCCTTTTCAACAAGGAAATATTCACGCTGAGTGTTTGAGTAACAATGTTAGGTTAGGTATTTATCAACACAGAAATAGGCAGTGTCCAACTGTCCAGTGTCAATGTCACTGTGGCAAAATAGCCCACAGAATTTTGTAGAAAAGCAGCAGTTTGGATAATACAGATAGATGTAGGTAGTGCGAAAAGGGTTTCCATCGTATTTTTCCGAAAACGTTCATATTTTGTCATGCTAGTTCAGTAAATGTCACCATCATCATCATCATCATCATCATATCAGCCCTTTATCGCCCACTGCTGAGCATAGGCCTCTCTTCTAGTACGCAACTTGTCCCGGTCCTGAGCTAGTCTCATCCAGTTTTGACCCGCTATTTTCCGGATGTCGTCCACCCAACGAGCTAACGGATGCCAAGCGCTTCTTATATCTGTGAGCGGCCACCATTTTGTTAACATTTTAGTCCATCTGCCATCACTCTGCCTAGCAACATGTCCCGCCCAACTCCATTTTAGTTTGGTAATGACGAAACCCACGTCTAGCACCTTGGTGCGACGACGGATCTCGGCATTCCTAACCCGATCTTGAATCTTGATACCGAGCATGGCGCGCTCAATGGCTCTCTGTGCAACTCGGATCTTATGCACAGCCTTTTTAGTGAGCGTCTATGTTTCGGCACCGTAAATGTAAGTAAGTAGGTTGTACATCATGTACTGACTGAAATAGCATGACATGTTCGTACGTTTCCGTAACGACACGAAGGCAAATCTTTTTGTACTACATCTGTAAAAGTTATAAGGGATAATGTACACCGCTATTGTTTACTACAACGCGACTTTATTTTTTAGGTCAGTGACAAATACCTATGCAATGGTATAAAATAATCTTGGTTGACATCATTTTATTTTAAGTATTATACGGTACTTAATATATACCTATTAATATTGACAGTACACAATCACACACAAATAAAACTGAAGTATACGAAGAGAGGGCATTACGGCAAGATAATCTTATTTTCCTGTGGGAATAAAGATGTCCTCGATTGACCCTCTTGATGAATTGCGTACGGACAGCAAATAAATAAAGCAACATCATATATTTCATCCTCTTACTGAAGGTGGATACTGAGAAAATGATTTATATATATTTTAGTAACTCAATGTCGTAGAAACCTTTAACAGTTATTTGTTATACAAGGGGGCAAAGTTGTATTTTAACGCCGAGTGTGGAATTGAAAAACGAGCAAGTGAAAGGATTCTATGGTTGAACCACGAGCGAAGCGAGTGGTTCGAGAATAGAATCCTGAACTTGCGAGTTTTTTAACACACGAGAAGTAAAATACATATGCACCCGAGTGTAACACAAAACTTTTCCCCTCACTATAGCGAGGAAACTACAACGCAAAAAAATGCGTTTATCACTGCTTCCAGTAGTTCCACAGGTGGTAAATCATCTTTATTACTAGATTCGCCTACTTTTATCAATTTTAAAGCAGTTAATTTGACTTTATTCAAGGTCAAATTACTTTACCCACTAGTGGATAAAATGCGTTTTTACCAGCTGGTATTAAAGGACAAAACACGTGTTTCCGAGCGAGTGAGGGGAAAATGTAATACTTAACACACTATTACTCGCTTCGCTCGTCGTCACATTTTTTTTGGCTGAAACATTGTAATAACTAGTGAAATTTCATTTTCCCTACACAAATATTTTTTTCATTCACATTTCATTACCAAGGAACTTTGAAAAAACTAGTACAAAAAGTATGTTTCACAGTACGTAAGATATTAATTTGAAAAAAAAAACTTTTTTGTCAACCCTACGGTAAAAGCCACGTTAGTTAACTAAACCGCTGTAATGCTATTCTAAGCAAATGTCGCTCAACATATATCTCTGTCAGCCTAATGGCAGTCGAAGGCAGTTGGAGGGGGACGACGACATTTATAGATGCTTCATAATCACAATTGTGATTATTCTTATTCTGGTAACTGTATTACTGTTATTATGGCTTGCTGGGGTAGGGTTAGCAATTCAGTACGTTTACTTAAATAAATATTATGTATAGTTTTGTAGGTAGTTAGTTCTTTTTTTATGCAATTTTATATATAGCCGCAGACACATAGAATCTACCTATGTATAGGTTGGATAAAAATTAAAGGAAAAGTGGAAAAATTCACACCTCCGACAGGACTCGAACCCGTGACCAACGCTTTGCCGGAGCCGTCGCTATGACCAACTTAGCGGCCTGTTGCGAATTTTTCCTTTAATTTAAAAATGTGTCATATCGCTCGCAGACGTTTCTGCACGATCAAAAACGTATATATATATGTAGAACGTATAAAGTTTTAGTTTTCTGAGAATATGCACGAAGTTATTAAGAAAAAGACGTAAAACAGGAGTATGTTACACAAAAAGAAATGAAACGTGATACCCTAAAAAAGTGTATTTTATTGATACTGACACACCCCGAAGAAATAATCATATTTTATGAAGAGGTATAACAAATGCGTGGGAACGCAAAGTAATGGAAAGGATTGAAGTGGGATTGAACAACTTATTTACTTACATTCATTAAAATGTCTTGGCGACATTTACTCTCGTGGGTGGTATTTAATGTAAAAACCTCGATTTCAGTCGGCCTAGCCGACGTGACAGTCCTTAACGCTGCGTGGCGCTCGCAACGCAGTCTGGCTTTGTCGCGCCACTATGGAGACCGAGATTAGTTGTGACTAAGAAGAGTTGTGATAATGTAGATTTTTGGGAATTTATTAACTATTAGCAAAGACCTATATAACTTCGTATAGACGGCCAAGGTCTAAGAAAAAAACGTACCTCAAAGCCATAGATAAAAAGGTACGGTGACCTAGATGGCGTTACACCTTTGGGGAACGCTCGGCTAGATGGTGATAATATTAATATTTGACATTTTTAACCGACTTCAAAAAAGGAGGAGGTTCTCAATTCGACTGAATGTTTTTTATTTTTATTTTTTTTTTTGTATGTATGTTACTCGATATCTCCGAGAATCGTGGACCGATTTTCAAATTTTTTTTTTTGATCGAACCGGTATAACCCCGAGATGGTCCCATTGGCACCAAGTCAGGGTCTGATGATGGGATCCTGGAGAAATCGAGGGAACTCTTCAAATGTTATAGGCACATGTAATGTTTTTAGTCTATTTTTCAAAGGTACACCAGTATTTACGTCTGATGGTAATAATTTTATGTGGCTGAGCTGATGGAAGGTCAACTCCTCAATGGTTAGGAGTTAAAGGATAATTCTTTCACTACTGTACATGTATTCGGACTGATACATATAATATCACTAGGAACCAGTAAAAATCAACTGAGCTGATGATGGAAGGTCAACTCCTCAATGGTTAGGAGTTAAAGGATAATTCTTTCACTACTGTACATGTATTCGGATTGATACATATAATATCACTAGGAACCACTAAAAATCAACAAATAAATAAACTTTTTAACAAAAAATATTAAAATTAAAATAAGCGCGTTACAAAACACGGAGAAACTAAAAAGCCAAAAATAATAAACCTTTCAATTCAGATTTCTTATCGTATTGCAATAAGCTAAACATCCAAATTATAAACAAATCAATTATTTTTGGAGTCGGTACCAGCCTGTGTATGGTTGGGTGGGGCAAACAGGCAATAGCAAGGCGACGAACAGGTCTGGTACCGACTACAAAAATAATTGATTTGTTTATAATTTGGATGTTTAGCTTATTTTAGTTTCTCCGTGTTTTGTAACGCGCTTATTTTTGAAGGCGGTTTTATAACACATATCAAGCTAAGAATATGGGCCAAATTGTCAAAACTGAGGTTCAAAAGTTTTAAGCTTGTGTCGCGAGATGGCAGTCTATGCACTGTGACTACACATTTTACTTTGACAGTAACTCTCTATAATACTCGATCCTCTTTGCTATTAGCAAGTTCGCAACAGCACTGGTTTTTTTCTTTGAGTTTTGAGTTTTGCTGATATACTCTTGGGTCGACGCGCTCGTTTTTCGTCGCGTTCTTAAATTTGTCCGATTCTGCTTTCTACGATACGTTTACGATGCGTAAGCGATTGTGACGTTGGCTAGGTACTGAACTTTGTTTATTTTCTCCGCCTACAAGGACGGAACCACCATGATTTTAATTAAAGGGAATCTACAAATATTTGATACAAAATACCTTCTCTATTTCGGTTTGTATTTTTAAGACAAAAATACTCATATTACACTTGAAAACGAAGTTCGTCTTATTTTTGCAAGTTTGAGCTTACTTAGTTTTTTTTTTCTTTACACGAGTGAACAATAATAATTATGTTACTACAAAATTCGATAAACAAAGCAATCTCGAAGTAACAAATAACTACTTTTCCCAAATCGTATATTTGTATTTAGGTATAAGAAACTTTTTTGAAGAAAGTTTGATCGATCATAATTATAATTAATTTTAAGATTTTCCTAACTTTCGTTTTTACGGCTAAGGACATGTCTTGCTTTAGTTTTATCGTATAATTTTGAAATGTGTCTAGATAGATAGAAATTTTCATGTTTATTTCCTCAAAACAATCTCATTTCATTAAACTAAATATTGTGAAGGTACAGCGTGGTAAATCTCGTCTGGGGAGCAATTGTAACTGATCCATTTTTTCCATTTTACACTATGATGTTGTGTTCTACATGTATGCACTGAACACGCCTGCCATATATAACAGGTGGACACTCTATTTAATAATGCAAACATCTGGACTGGTTAAATTTGGTCCCCAGTCGAGATTTGCCCCGCTGTACCTTATAAGATTTATGATAATGCGGCTTCATGAACATTTCACAGTCAACATTTTGGTAAAACTGTTTCATTTGAAACTGCAAAAGTGCACATCACTGCACTGGCACAGTATAATAAAGATTACTATGGCACTGGCGAAGTAGAAGCCAAAGGCAACCAATTATGGCCGCTGACAACGTACAACTGTATCGGTTAGCACTAAATAACCCTCCGTTTGTCACTGTGCTGGCTCTGTGTTCCTATTGAAGGCGCGAGTGCGATGAATCGGTTGAGAGGTCTCGCCAAGATAAAATAATATCGATACAAAACTCCAGTGGAGACTTTATAAGGCCTACTACAGGGCGTCTAAATGATAAGTATAGAATAGAATAGAATAGAAATCGTTTATTCGTGGTAAATTACAATAGGTATTAAAAATACAAACATTTAATTATTAGAACATAATATAAAAATTATCGTTTACCACGAAATGGTCCCGCCTCAGCATAATGCTAACCATACAGTCAGCGCTGGTCTTCCGGCGATACCATTTGTGGGCCACGGACGCAAACGTGCAACACGGCCTTAATATAACTTGAACGCGCCCATTTGTCATTCTTGGGTCGACGCCATCTTGTTGCGCCTGCGCGCTGCACGATGGGTTAGGTGTCATGATGACATTCATATGACATTTGAGAACTGAGAAAACGAAAACCATGTTGCAAGTTTCACGATTGATATAAAATTACATTTCTACATTTCAAACAGTTCAATCTGCTAAAAAAGTAATAACTACATGGAACAAGCATAACGTTAACTCGTTACACGGAAAAATAAGTGCAATAATACATTGATTAAGTTCTTTGTTACAAAAGCGTTTAATAAGTCTGTTGTAAACACACTATGTTATAAGATTTTAAGCGCGTTTACAAGCATAAGAAAGCATAAGCACAGGTGAAAAGAAAGTAAAGAACTTAAAACATTTTTTTTTATTGAAATACATTACTAATTTGCTTCTACTTTTTTTATACACGCTGCTAAAGAGTGGAATGCCGTGTCGGTGTCTATATTTCCCAGAAAACTTCAAATCAAGGGTGAAGAGGCACCTTCTGAGCGAAAAAAAAACTTATACATGAATGAAAGTGACTAAGATTTTCAGTGGCCTAGGGAAATGATGTGCCATCAACATTGTTTTGATCAGTAGAGTTGTATCCGTAATGCCCCACAAAGATTTTTGTCTTTGTGACAACTCAAACTCAAGCTAAAACAAAATTATTGGACCATAAAAGCACTTACCGTCAATTATTCTTCTTCTTCAACCTATCGTTTTCCCGGCCTAGCGCCAGGGTCCACTTTCCTGCTCAGCCTTCTCCACTTTGCCCGGCCTTCGGTATCCTGAGGTGAGAGATTGTTCTCTTCCATGTCCCGCTGTCACGACGTCCAGCCAGCGCTTCTTTTCTTAGGTCTACCGCGGCCGCGTGACCTAGGGCCTTGTACGGTGAGGTTGAGGCATTCGTAAATTATTATCCTATGAAAATACTTTGGGTCGATACCTCTTTGATCCATTAAACTTGAAGTCTAGAGAAATAATGCGGATGATCTAGATAAAAAAAATGATTAATTGAGATACGGTTGTACTCACGTTATTATATCGCTATTGCTGCGACATGTCGCATGTGTGCGAAACATGTCGCAGCAATAGCGATATAATAACGTGAGTACAACCGTATCTCAATTAATTATTTGAATATGTCTCACGGAAGTTTAACGTGTATAAAAAAAATGTCTTGTAACCCGAGTGGTGAAAAAAAAGAGCTCGTTTGTTTTTGACCTTCGAAACCGGTTGGTTTTTAGTTTTCAAATGTATACTTCTATGTATAAAATTGCCCGTGTCGACGGTGACGGGTTAAGAATTTCATCACCCTTTTCTTCTTGTGGGTGTCGTAGAAGGCGACTGTAGGATATGGGTTAAATTGTGGCGTAGGCGAGAGCCTGGCAACCGTCCTGTCACTGCAATGTCACAGTTTAGTTTTCTTTCAACACTTTATTTACCAACACTGAAACTCGAGTATTTTCATGTGCTCTGCCTACCCCTTTACAGGATACAGGCGTGTTGTATGTACCTATGTACCTAAAAAAAATTCTAGACTACTATGGTTCGCTGAAGGAAACAATTCGGTCGTGAATCGTGAACAAAGCTATCGGAACGATACCGGAGCAGGCGCGTCGATGATTTGTGCGCCGCTCGGCTCATTTTTCACTCGCCCCGCCATCACTAAATCATGCTGACGGCTCGGTCCAACTATCCCACTCACACCTCAACCAATATTCACCCTCAACAACTCATAATACAGACTACTTTTCATTAATACCTACCAAAGGACTTACGTCCTTTGATCGAGACCCTAAATAATGATTTATTATTTGTTTATTGACATGTTTTTAAACCTGTTTGAAAAATTGTGGTTACCGTTTTTGTTTTTGTTTTATTGAAAACGCTTCCGATAAAGTGTTAGGTTAAATGAACTTTAACCCGTAAATAAAAATGGCTTTCTGTGTAATTTATCACAGAAAATGAACATAAAATAAAATAGGCTAGTTTCCTATACTTAAAATAAAATATTTTAAGCTGTGCACGGAATAAAGCACCGCCTAATTAGAAGAAAAATATGGACAGTAGTTATGTTTAAACATAATTTATATTTAATAAGTCAAAGAGAAAGATATAAAGTAAATGAATTGACCGTGACGTCACTCCTCAGTATTTCATAGTAATTCCATATTAGCAAATCGTTTTGACAGTTCAAAGAATTTTACCCGTAGTTCACATATTATACCTTTACTTACTGCGATGTTCTTCATGTACATTGTACAAGTAGTAGTAGTAATAGTAGTAAACACTTTATTGCACAGAACAAATTACAAATGTGTTTTTGTACAAAGGCGAGCTTATCCTTTAAAGGGATCTCTTCCAGCTAACCTTAGAATAACTGAGGGAGGAAAATAGGAGATGGTAGACAAACACAACTAAAAACTAAAGTGCATCGGCATATATACAAAGTACAGTCAGCAAAGAAAGTGGTTTACCACTTTTCGACTGTATTTCAAACACATAAGGTCGAAAAGTGGTAAACCACTTTTTTGGCTGACTGTACCTATCAACATACCTATACAGTCAGTTAGTATTTATTGTAGTATCCGTCATTACTTTCTAATAGGCAGATATTTATGTATTGCAAGAAAACAACAACCAAGTAACTTTCATCTTGTTTCTTCGTTAACTTCTAGTTAGTCTTTCATTAATTGATGGATGCCATAGTTATATGATATCATTTTAATAATAATTCTGAAAGAAATGCCCTTGGTGGTGTCGTCAAAAGAGAGAAAGGGCCAAGTTTTCCACGGTAAGTTTGACACTAAACATCACACCGCGATTCATTCCTCCTCGTTGAATGTCCTTACCACTACAGCCCCGTATCTGAATGGCATTTCTGCGACACCAAACGCCGCAGAAATGTAGTCTGGCTCTGTCGCGCCAATACGCAAGAGCCTTCGAGATAGATTGCTATACAACCTGATTTGCTACTCCTCATCTAAAATACTTAGTCTTTAAGAATAACCACTGTACACTAATGTTACTCATAAAAAAAATATTTGCATTTGTATTTTCTCCGTTATCGGCACTACTTTCAAACTAACTTCTCCTTATACAGGGTGGCCCAAAATTACGTTGACAAAAAATAGGGAAATGTTGAAAAATAAATAAATATCGAAGTTACCGAAAATATTTTTTGGGCCTATATATATTGTATATTTCTACATACACCATGGATATTTCAACAGCATTCATGTCCGTCCCGCAAGGTTTGCAATGCAGACCAATTGTGTAAAGACATTTTTCCCAGATTCATAAGCTCGATACGTTTCAGCCTACTTAAGTAAATTCACCTAACTTAAAACTATAAATTATAATTTGTAATTAATCTTAAAACCCTAGCCTGTTTACTGATTACAACAATTAGGATATTTTACAAGCTATACTTACGTGCAATAAGTTAGACGAAAGTCATAATAGAGGTGCAGCGGCATATCGTTAATTTTTTGTTCTCATATTTGCGTTTGTACTTGAAAGCAAAGGGAGGATATTTTGAAGAAGATTCGATTTTTTTGGTCAAAAATTATTAAGGTTTCACATTTTAATTTGCAGGACAATCATTCGTGCAAGGACAGAAAAATAATTATACAAACGTTTGTCAACGTATTTTTGGGCCACCCTGTATATTATTTTCTTACAAAATATTATCATCATTGGCCTATAATATTGCAGGCTGTTAAAACTGTGTCTTAAGAAGTAGAATGCATTGGGGAAATTTCGAAAGTCGTCTAATTTCGAAAGTCACATGAAAATCACATTAATTAATATGATAGATATAATGGTGATTTTGATGTGTGTGATCTTACGATTATCGAAATTATCCGAGCTTTTCTGTACTTCGAAATTACCCCAATTCACCCTAGTAAGAAGGCTTCAGCGTTTCGCGGGAGCGGCAAACACGACTACAAACTATGCAAGCGTAATGAACAAGTGTCGGGCTATACAGCGTGTGGATTCCATACGGGCGAATAATGTATCCAGTTATAGTATCTAATCATACAAATCATATAGGATAATAATTTTATTAAAAAGTGTTTTTAATTAAGAGTAATTAATTTTTTAAATCTGACCAAGCAGCAATGTACGCCGTCCATATTAACTTGACATGACATAAACGTCATATATTGCGTGCTGAATTGTTATGTATGAAAAAAAAATCATCTATTCAATAAAAAAACCATGTAGTTAGGCTTCTTAGGTCCAATACTAATCGCTATTCAAATATTCGCCCGTATGGAATACACACGCTGTATAATGGCTTAATATACTTACAAAATATAAGCATACTAAAATAAATCTAACACATGAGCTTAGGCTATGTGTAACACACGACACGATCCCGTTAATTCCTCGCTACCGAGCGGGATGTTAAATGAATTTAAAATTAACGCTCATTAAGTTGCGGCGGCGGCCACTCCAAAGCATCGGATAAATACACTTTAATGAAAATCAAAAAACAATTTGGCCGTTGGAAATTGAACGTGTTATTTTGTTGGGAATGAGCTTGTCGAATAACTAACAATGGAAAATAATATAATACATTTTACTATAGACTGGCGTTTTGTAAAGTTTTGTGTTTCAAATTTGATGTAAGATGTTGTACAAATGTGCAGCGCGTAACAGTTTTAGGTAGGTAAAATATGCATTTTTCCGACTCGACAAACAATTTGGTGGATGGCGTAAACAACTCGATAAGTCAAGATATTTTTTGCTGAAATTTGAATTTAGAACACTGCGACTGACTTATCAAGTTCTTCATGCTATACACTGAATTATTCTTAAAATATCTAAAATAATTCTTCGTACTAAATCACCAAAACGATATTTTTCAGCTGTTGTCGAAGAAATATTGGTAGTTAATGTTATATACAAATAAAAACACACTATTTGTACTTATATTATTACTATTGTTCTTAAATGTTTAGCGTAAAACGCAAATAAACATATTAAAAGAGAAATAGGTATTAAAAAATCTGCTACTCGGCTAGGTAATCAACCCAGCTAATATAGAATAGTATATTGTGCAAAGAGGTGAGGAAGATGAATATTACGTTTATTTGGTGTATTAAAACTTAACCTATCTTAGTCTATCTATAACACTTAGTAAGACTCAAGTTTGTAATATTCATACGCCTCGAGTTACACAGAATGTTTTTCATCACACTTGAAATATACAAAAAAATATGTAAAAAGATAAAAAAGTTAAATACGGAACTACAAATTTCATAATTCCTTGGGGAGAACAATTTTTATCTCCTCCCGCTCTGCTTGCGTGCAAAATCACATTTAGCGTGCGAGTGTGGTTGTTATAGTATTTTATACAATCGTAATATATTGGGTTAGTAAGAAAGTAATGAGCGATCGATTGAATTCCACATAAAATTTTTGAGAGAGTTCTAGAATCTTCTATGGTCGAAAGTATATAAAGGGCGAGTCGCACAGTTTCTCATCAGTCATTCACTAGCTGTCGCCGAGCTAATATAAGGAAGAAAATGGACGAATTAAAAGTGCATGTAAAGCATTGCTTACTATATGAATTTCAGTCTGGCCATTCAGCCGCCGAAGCAGTGCGTAATATATGTCAGCGTGTTGCTCCTGAAGTTGTGTCTGAGGCCACGGCGAAACGATGGTTCCAGCGGTTTCGTAGTGGCGACTTTTCATTATCAGATCAACCTAAGTCTGGTCGACCGGTGAAGATTGATGTAGCCAAATTAAAAACCTTAATTGAAGGAGATCGAGGCTAACGAGTCGTACTCTTGCTACCGAGTTAGGCTGCTCTCATGTCACCATAGAAACACATTTACACGAGTTGGGAAAAAACTACAAATACAGTGTTTGGATACCGCACGAACTTGATAGAGATCAACTAAACCGCCGTGCCGATATCTGCATACAACTTCTGTCTTTTCGCCGCACATTCAACTGGTTGGACCATCTTATCACTGGAGATGAAAAATGGGTCTTATATATAAATCACACACGCAAACGTCAGTGGCTAGCTCCAAACGAAAAAGGAATAGAGGCACCAAAAACAGAGCCTCACCCGAAAAAAGTTATGCTGTCCGTTTGGTGGGATATTCATGGTATTATTCACTGGGAACTCCTACCAAGTGGAATGACTGTTACCGCATCAGTATACTGTAATCAGCTTGAAAATTTAAACCAAAAAATCTGTCAGAATCGTCCACAGCATGCTAAAGTTTTTTTCTTACACGACAATGCTCGCCCACACATTGCAAAAGTGACTCGGCTAAAGCTATTGGAGCTAGGTTGGAAAGTGATACCTCATCCACCGTACTCTCCAGACTTGGCACCTACGGATTACGCATTGTTCAGATCCTAAGCAATGCCTTGAATGAAAAAAATTTCGATGATCAAGCCCATCTACGACAGTACATAGCTGAGTTTTTTGAATCTAAACCTAAGAACTTCTTCGCCGATGCTATTCATTCTTTACCAGAACGATGGAGACAAGTAGTAGATAACGAAGGCCGTTATATTTTTGATAAATGATTAAAATAATAAATTAAATAAAAATTACAATATTGGTTATGATTCGCTCATTACTTTCTTACCAACCCAATAGTACAAAGCTTTTCAGTCAAGTACCATGTTTAGGCCACGAAGCTTGCTGAGTGGCCTAATAGTATGGTACGAGAGTGAAAAGCTTAATTATATCACTATTGTATACAATACTTTTTCTACGGGTCATCATCTTCATCATCAATGGACAGAAATATCATCATTCATGCAAGTTAAAATTAATGTTAATAGCGTCGTTCACCGTTGTATCAACATCGAATTACCTAGCAACCAATTGTTTGTAATAACCGTCTCTGATTGGCCGATAACGCGACAGATTAAAAAAAAAGTGTTTCAGATGCAGGAAAATTTGCCAGGTATCGCAAATTAGTATAGAAATTGTATGAAGTTCTATTTTTGGAATTATTACAGTTAACTAAAGTCAACTATAATGAGCTTATTATAATTGAGTCGGAACTGCCATAGAGTATCCAACACTGAAAAGTTAGCACTTATAGTTTAGTCTGTGGTGTCCTAATTGACAGATTACAGTCGAAAAGTAGAAAAAATATATTACTAAACTGTCTTCCCATCTTTGCTCGCTCAAAATTTAAATAAACCGACATTACATATAGCCTAACTGCGCAAAAACAGAGAGACATGATTGCCTTTCATTGTTGCGAATGCAACACTTAGTAAGGCCGTTACTTCGACTACCGACTCTGACTACCGACTCTGGAAGAAGTTGCAGAACAACGAATGGCGCGCAAATGTAGAGGGCCGCAAAATTTGCGATGAGTCATGGTTTGCTGCACTCGCTGATAAGAGACAGAAGCGATGTCAAGTTGTTCCAGCGCCGGCGGTAGACTATGTCGGTCTCGCATCGGTCTAATAAGTCATCAAAAAAGGTGCTTCTCGAATATTACACCATAAATCGTCTGCAATAGACGTTAAGGCCAACGATGATGATGATTGATGACATGTATAGTAAATCTAAAAGACGCACTGCTAAACGCAATGAACATCATACGTACCTAGTAATCTTGCATGAACACTCCCTTCACTCAGCCTATTTATTTGTGCTCAACGGCAATGGGAACGAAACAGATTCCCTCAAATTCAGACCCATTATTTGCAGTGTTTTGCCCTCGACCCCCACTTTGCGCCTTAACCCCCCCCCCCTCCCCCTGCGCATTACATAGATTCAAATCAGTATGTATGGGAGTGCCTGTATTACTGGAATATTCTTATTAACAGCTAAGTGCCTGACTGTTCTTCCTGTCATAAAAATATTGAGCCTATTTTCGATGTTTGTTCTTGGAAAAATATTTCATATAGGTGGGTAGAGTAGGTATAAAGATAAAAATAACACGTTTCAGCATATTCTTTTTTATATTGTTTTAAACTAAATCTATCTATCAAAACGCAGCCATAAAAGCATTTATATGAATAAAACGCTAAAAAGAATTAACATAGGTATCATAAGCACAAAAATATTACGGGAATTAATATTGATTAAAAAAAATTTGGAGCAATATATTCTTATAGTTTTAGTTTCATAATCTTACCGGTACTCATGAAGTAATTCTCAAAAAAGGAAACCGAAGTCATATTTGCCGTGGTAACCACATCTATTGTAGGGAAAATGATCCCCTCTATTTGTGTAATGCGCAAATCCTTGTCGAAACGGTATCCCAACACCACCATCACCACCGGCTTGGGATCCAGTCTTAGTACATCGGATGACAGAACAACCACAACGAAGACTGTGAGGCATTTGTGTTGTATGGTGTTGGACATTTGCAGTTTGGTTTTGTCAATTTTGTGAAGATTAATTAATTAATTGTTTTTAACATAGTATTTTTTTTATTGTATAACTAGCTTTATTAACAGTGTGTGACTGTCACTCGTTGACCACGAACGCTGTAGTGTTCAAAACGTAGGGATGATTGGAAATTCATTATATGCGATATAATCCGTTTCAGTACTGTTATTTCATGGTATCCCAACAGTTTAATGCCTTCCGAATATTGGCTATTTCACATTTTTTCTTTCTTTCTTTAGCCTATTTGAGTGTCCACTTCTGGCCAAAGGCCTTGGCTCTCCATGACTCCCAATTCTCCGTTTCCTCCGGCCCGTTCTTCAGGAAGGCGTCAAGATCGTTTCGCCATCTTTGCCTGGGCCTGCCCGCCCACGCTTCTTCGTCGGCATCCACTGGGTGGCTATGTTAGCCCACCTATCCGGATGCACGCGGTAGACGTGGCCGGCCCAGTTCCATTTAAGCCTGGCGGTTTTTTGCCAACATCAGTAATGCGAGTTTTGAAGCGAATGCATGTTTCATATATATATTCTCCGAAATGTTTATCTGACATGATTGCTGTTCATACAGTCTCTACTGCGTCCGTGTATTACATCGCATTACCATACACGCTTCAGTATTTTTAAGAGCAAATGTACCTAAATAAAGCTACGCTCCGGACTGGCGACGCCTGACGAGTGTTTACAATATACATGTACAAATTTAATATACTCGGTGTTATTTCACGTGCTGTTAGTTTCTATGAGATTTATTGTATAGTTCAGTCTTGAGGTTTTAGTGTGAGAAAGATTTTACGGTTTTCTGGATATTACTTGAAATGAGAGGAGGCCTGTGCCGATACCGTGGGTAACTAAGATATATAATTACTTTTAAATTGAAAATTGTTGAAGATAGGCATTCTTTAATTGCGTTGGGCGGGACATGTTGCTAGGCAGAGTGATGGCAGGTGGACCAAAATGTTAACGGAATGGTGGCCGCTAACAAATGTAAAGAAGTGCCTGGCATCCGTTGGCTCGTTGGGTCGACGACATCCGAAAAACTGCGGGTCACAACTGGATGAGATTAGCCCAGGACCGGGAGAAGTGGCGTACTAGAAGAGAGCCTATGCTCAGCAGTGGGCGATAAAGGGCTGATATGATGATGATGATGATGATGATGATTGCGTAAGATATTAATTTTTGGAAGAAGAAAATGAGAGAGATATTGCAACTAAAATAAACCTGTAGGTCTATCAAAATGATAATCTCTTCTTCAACCTAGGGCCAGGGTTCGCAAAATGATAACCCTATGTCAATAAAATAATTGTTCCATCCAATATAGTTAGGTATGTAATGTTTGCAAACATTGTTTCACAGATTTGTACAGTACAGCACTGTAATCCAATATATAAATAGACTTATCCTTTTGATCAATTATTTCGCGACCTAAAATCCTTCAAATCAGTAAAACAACATTATCGGCGAAAAACTCGTGGGACATAAGACAATCTTCCAACCGATAAACTTCGCAATCTGAATCGAGAATCAATCAAAAACCAACTCACGCGTCAACTACTCGAGTCTCTTTGTCAAATGGCAACTGTCGTGTGCGCCAAAGGCGCTGAAAGTAGCCATGTTGCCAAGCAAAGTGGGTAAAACGGAAACATAGAATGCCTGCCTGATAAACAGCCACATCTTAAAATTATTGATTTTTGAATTTTTTGCAGATTATGGTTCAGAATCATTCAAATTACGACTTTAATTCGGAAAAAATAAAAATAGGCGCATTTAAACCCATTTTGAATGTGCATATGGCCACATCTTCACAAAAATTTGTCAACTTCTTTTCTGCAATATGACTTTTCGATCTACCCTCATTGAGTGCACTTGTGTTTTAATAACGATCCCATAGAATATTGCTTTAAAATACGTTAATGTTGTTATTGCGCAGTATAATTAGGAGTTTTGTGCTTAGTATAATACAAAAACAAAGTGGAAGTGTTATCTCGCAAAAATTTTTGTCCTATAATATCTGACTGACTATTTTACCAATACATAACCTCAAAGCGAAATTGTCAACCAGTGTTCAAAATGCCAATTTGTCTTAAATGCGATAAGGAAATACCAAGAGTGGATGAAAAAACCCAAGAATTAAATGTCATGGCTGTGAAAGGTTCATATGTGTTAAATGCAGTGGGTTGTTGGCTACGGAGTTGAGAGTTGTAGTGCTACAATCTCCTACACTTAAATATCTGTGTCCGGAGTGTGAAATGGGAGTACGGCAGTTGCCAGCTCTAAGGAATATGGTGACCCAGCTGAAAGCTGAAATTGAGGCCATGAAAAGTAAACAAAGCGAAGGTTCTAGCATGGAGTGTATTTTGGCAGAGATAGCAGAGAGGAAAAGACGTAGTGCGAACGTTATTATGTTTGGGATTGGTGAGTGTACGCGGCAGACTGGCGACGTCGCCCGGGACAAGGAGGTACGTGTTGCACATGATCTATCGCAGGTGCGTGCGGCTCTGGCGGACGTGCCGGAGGCGGAGGAGCCGGCGGCCGTAATCCGACTCGGCAAGCCTAGGACTGACGCCGTGGCCCGCCCACTCAAAGTCATCTTCGCAAGTAAAAAAGCTGCTCTTAAGGTACTAAAAAATAATAGTAAGCTTCCTAGTAACGTGTCGGCTAAAAATGATCTAACACCCTATCAGCGGGACTATTTAAAAAAGTTACGTGAAGAATTACAACAGAGAACTGACAACGGTGAAACTGATTTGACTTTGAAATATGTGAACAACTCCCCGAAGATTATTAGTACAAAAAAGTTATAAATAATGATCTGGGGATAGTAGAATTCACATTCTTATACACGAACTTGGCATCCCTAACGGCTAAAAGAGATTTGCTTATTATTGAAGTTAATAGATTAAAACCAACTTGTATTGTTATTACTGAAACACACTTAAAGCCATTGATAAATGATAGTTTGGTGGAAATTAATGGATATTCACTATACAGACACGATAGAGTTAAAGGAACGGGCTGGGGAGGAGTCGCTATATACATATCTCATACGCTCTACGGCAGACCTATACAAGTAATACCACACCCGGTGTATAACTCTCACCCCCAGGTTGAGGCATTGTGGCTAAACTTAAAGTACGAAACTTTTACAATTACAATTGCGGGAATATATCGACCAACTCATTACACATTTGAAGAGGCTGATCGTCTATTATTTGAAACTATTAGTCATGCTGCTATGGATCCCAACCCCGTGTTAATAATGGGTGATTTTAACTTGCCGGATCTCAAGTGGCCCCTGATTGATGTAGATACCGATAAGTACAATACAATACATGCTAACTTTCTTGATATGTATCTAAACAGTAATCTAACCCAACTAGTGACTGAAATAACAAGAAAGCGAAATAGCGAAGAATCTATACTTGACTTAATTATGTGTAACGAAGAAAACCTCTGTACCAAAATTCAATACTATCCCAATATAGGAAAAAGCGACCACTTAGTACTCCTAGCAACATTACAGATTGAGCTAAAATCGAACAGAAATACATGTATAGAACAAGTAAGAAGAAACTTTTATAAAGCGGATTTTCAGGAAATTATGAAAACAATTTCATTGAATACTTCATGCCACACCGGGCAGGTTAACGTTGAAGAAGCTTGGAAGGAATTCAAGTCAAAATCACACGCCGCAATCGAAACTCGTGTACCATTGTCAGCTAAAAACAAAAAGTTAAACATAAACAAACCATGGATTACAAAGCAAGTACTAGAAAAGGTTAACAATAAATTAAAACTTTGGAGAGAGTATACATTAAATGGCAGTGAAAAATCATATAAAGCTTATAGAACTGAAAATAATAAATTGGTGACATTGGTCAGAAAATTAAGAGCTGAATTTGAAAGGGGAGTAGTCAACTGTGGTCCGAAATCATTTTATAGTTACATTCGTAAGCAGCTTTCCTCTGAGGTGTCCGTGCCACCTTCACTGAGAGATGAGAAGGGTAATGTCACCAATGATCAAAGAGCTGTTGCTGAGCTTTTTGCTCATCAATTTGAGAGATCTTTTGTTTGTGAACCACCACACATCAGCATTCCAGACGTTCAGCTGCCGCGAGTGGAGAATTCAATAGAGTCAGTATGCTTCACGCCTGAGAATGTGGCAAAAGCGTTAGTAACATTCAGTGACTCTACATCAATGGGCCCAGATAGTTTGCCCTCAATTTTTCTTAAAAAGTGCAGGAGAGTGCTTGTTGATGAGCTGACTCTTATAATGAATTTATCCCTCAAGAATGGAAAACTACCGCGAGACTGGAAGGAAGCCCATGTAACTCCTATTTACAAGAAAGGTGATAAGTTTGTTGCTGCTAACTACCGTCCTATCAGCCTCACAAGCATAGTCTGCAAAACCATGGAGAAAATTATAGTCACTGAGTTGAGGAATTTTATCAATAAGGAGAATGTAATAATCGATGAGCAGCATGGCTTCGTACCCAAGAGATCTACCGTAACGAATCTTCTTCTATGCCTTGATAAGTGGACACGTGACTGGGACAATCGTCAGCCTACGGACGTTATATACTTAGACTACGAGAAGGCATTCGACCGTGTACCTATTAGAAGGCTTATTGCTAAATTGGAGCACTTTGGGATTCGTGGTCAACTCCTTGAATGGATATCGGACTTTTTATCTCACAGGATATTTAAAGTAAGAGTAGGAGAAACTTTATCTAGTGCTCACAATGTCTATAGTGGTGTCCCGCAGGGCTCAGTGCTCGGACCAATTCTGTTCGGCATATTTATAACAGACCTAAAGAGTGTAGTGCAATCAGAACTATCAATATTTGCTGACGATACCAAAGTTATGGGTAATCCACTTATAACTAATAACATTATCCAAAGTGACTTAGACCGCATAGTCCAGTGGACTAAAGACTGGCTCATATCGCTAAATCCTGACAAATGCACAGTTCTTCACATTGGGAAAACCAACCCGAAACTAGGTTACAACATTGATTCTGTTCCCCTGCAAGCTGTTACCAGTCAAAGAGACCTGGGCATCACTGTTTCGCATGACCTGAAATGGGGCACGCATATCACCAATATAACGAAGAAAGCAAATTCTATGCTGTATATGATTCGAAAGGCATTCCATGTGATCACTAAGGATCTTTTTGTTGGGATTTACAAGACATACCTACGTCCTTTGCTTGAATACGCTTTTCAGGTATGGTCCCCCTACTTCAAAAAGGATATTACACTATTAGAAAAAGTCCAGAGAAGAGCTACTAAAATGGTCGCTTCACTGAAAGATAAGCCATACAACGAACGGCTTCAGGAATTAGGTCTTACATCATTGGAGGATAGAAGAAAGCGTGGTGATCTCATTGAGACTTACAAAATCTTGTCTGGACACTACAATGTGAATAATATGAAAGACCTATATATACTAAGCCAGAACTCAAAACTAAGAGGGCATTCTAAAAAGCTTATCAAACCTCCATGTGCTAGCAACCCTAAGAAACACTTCCTGCCGAATCGCATAGTTAATATGTGGAACTCTCTACCAGAAACTGTTATTAGCGCGCCGTCAGTGAACTGTTTCAAAAATAGACTGGACAATTATATTAGAACTTTGAAGAGTGCAAAATAAACACAAGTGCAGTGATATACACGCATCAGCTCGAAGAGCTGCTAGTGTATCAAATAAATAATAATAATAATAATATCCACAAATCCCAATATCCCATTATAATATGATAATTATTTTTGAATCGTGACCGTATTGCACAAACTTTTGAGAATCTTTTGAGTTGCGTTCTCAATTTAAGTATATAGCTAAACGTGACCTATATTACAATTATCAAGAAACGTTTCTTATATGATAGAAATGTCATTTAATACTAGATTGCAGAACTTTTTTACTGACGCACAAACATTTGTCAAAACTTTGACACGTGATTTCTGCAAAAAAAAAATTTTTTTTGAGATGTGGCTGTTTATCAGGCAGGGGACGAGATGTTTAAAAGGGCAGAATGGAAAACGGGGCAGGTGTGTTGGAACACGGGGACGCATTCGAGCATTCTCTCTTCGGTGTTCGCTCGAACGGTCCCGTCCTTATTGGGAAAATATAGAGAAATAGAATAGAATAGAATAGAATAGAATAGAATATTTTTTTATTCGTAAGCACTTAACAACGACGATAACAATATAATATACACAAAAATTAACGACACACAAACAAGTAACCATACACACAAAGGCTAACAGAAAAAGTGCCACGAAATGGTCTCATCTCAGCATGTTGCTGGCGACTTCCAGCGCTGGTCTTCCGATGAGGCCATTCGGTGATAACAATCACGACAGGTAACAAAATAGGGACTATCGATCCGTGCGCGCTCGAGTCGAAATTCATCGTACATATAATAATAAATCAGTTTGAGCGGTTCGTTTGTCACTTGTTTTATAAATATCTAATAGTTGTCGATGCTGCGAATGGTTTCTTTGTATTTTGCGCAATACAACACAGGCCATCATAATAATTAAGCTTCTCTAGGTACTTACGATTTATTTCGTACCGTGATATTTTTTCCTGGCCTGAGTAAAGAAATACAAAATATAAATAATAAATTTCTACATGAAGTATCAGCCAGGAAATATGTACAGTATTGTGGCACCGAGACTGCAACATTTCAGTCAAACTGTAAAAGAAATAAAACTATATTGAAATTGCCTTGTACGTATTTAGATATTATCTACTTAAACATCACGCGTTTATTTTATTAGGTAATTAGAACAAAAAGTAGGTACCCCTGAATGTAAAAAACGCTGCACATATTTTCCGATCCGATGCATGCCCCACTAACCGCCCGAGAGACAGATATCGAATCCGATAACGAATAGCGAGTCGAACACGACTAGAATCGAATGCTCACACCGATTGTTCCAAATTCGAATTTGGAACGCGCCTCGAATAATCGGTGTGCTTAACTAAACCCGCTAATGCGTCTCAATCGGACGAAATACGACTTTAAGACGGAAACATAAAGCGTTATGTGACTACAGAACGGGAGGAGTTTTATCGTCCCATGCCTGCTACCTAAACGGCCACATCTCAAAAAATTTTGTTTTTGATATTTTTGCAGATTTTATGACCTCAATTCGGAAAAAATATAAAAAAAGTCTTTCTTTACAGCCTTTTTGGAAGATGCATATGGCCACTTCACAAAAATTGATAACTTTTTTCCTGCAATATAGCCACTAATCCAAATATCTCGGTATGATATGATAATTATTTTTGAATTGTGGCCATATTGCACATAAATTTCATCATGTGACACTGGACTGAAGCAGTATATTTTATGGAACAAACCAAGCACAAATGTAACATGATAAACATGTTTTTTGTTTGACACGTGATTTCTCAAAATAATTTTTAAGAAAAAAAAAACCGCCTTAAATGCATGCTGTTCCTTTAAAAACACAAAAATCACCATATGTATGCCTTTCAGATTTGAGGAGTTCCCTCGATTTCTCCAGGATACCATCATCAAAACTGGGTTTTGAGAAAAATGGGACCAATCTGTATGCATATACATTCAATCAAAAAATTTCCAAAATCGGTCCAGTAACGACGGAGATATCGAGGAACAAACATTAAAAAAAAAACATACAGACGACTTGAGAACCATCCTTCTTGAGAGATTTGAGGCGACGGTTAAAAATACAGACGAATTGAGAACCCCTTCCTTTGAGATTTGGAAGGCAGTTAAAAAAATTTTTTTTTTTTTTTAGAAATGTGGTCGTTTGGCAGTCAGGCGTTATACTCGTTCCGTTGAGCCACCGAATCGTCCGAATAAAAGTTAGTCACAAAGTGATTAGTTTTTGTCTTAACTAGAATTCGATTTGGAAGGTAGCCTTGGCGTAAATAACATTTTCTCAAACATGCAATGAAATATTGTCTTTACGTTCCTTAAAATGGGCTGGGAAGTATCGCTTTTTGGGCGCAACAACTCGAGAGGACTGTAAAGGGATTTCATATTATTTTTCAGGCCTAGGCCTGCAAAGTAACTTTTTTTTATAAAATATTGTCCTTTAGAGCATTTTTTTTATTTCATTGTATGTTTGAGAAAAGCACTATACATGCCTCGGCGTGAAAACGGATTCCCGGCCTCGTATCCCTATCCGCGTATATACCCACTTGGCCGGAAATCCTCATTTTCCTGGCCTCTGATGTAATGTACTATTTCCGTTTCATTAACGGGGTTCTTGGGCGATTTCATGTGCGTGGGGATAGTTTTTTTTTTCCTTTAAATACGTGTAGGTTACGTGGTGTGGTTTTTAAATACCTATAGCCTCGTAACTCCCACCATACAAAATGTTTGCTAAGGGATTTTGATTTTAGGCATACCTACTTTTTTTAAATTATAAATGGGCTGAGTGAAATTACTTGAAATTGAGTTGAGTTTCATTTGTGCGAAAAATTGCAGAAACAAAAAAAAATACTTTATTTGTTTACATGAAAGTAGGAATTTCTGATTGTACATTGGGCAGCAAGAGGATAGATATATTTCCGCAATAACCATAAGCCAACAACCACAAGTCGATTAAAAAGTAAATATGAGTAGTAGGTTACTACTACTAATATTTACTTTTTAATCCCTATTGCACAAAAACATATTAAAAATAACATACATTGAGATCTGAAGTACAAAAGCGAACTTATCCATTTGAGGGATCTCTTCCAGTTAACCTTTGAGTAAACGAGAGGAAACTTGAAAAAGGTACCATTAATACAGTGCATAAATAATAATATATAAATAAATAAATAAATACACATAGTAAATTCCGGAACAATAAAGAATAAAATGTATTTATTTTTATTACTTATTATTTTTTTATATAGTATTTTTATTATTAAAACGGGACTATTATTTTTTATATTAACCCGATACATGACATTACGCTGTTTAATCAACATCTTCTAGCTATGAAACGTACAATTTAATAATATGAGTGAAGATGCAATTATAAGTATTTAATTCTGTTTTAGACTATTTAGTTTCCGTATTTTCTGATACTGGGTAGATGAGTTCGTTTGCTACACCGTAGCACGTAGCAGTTCTATTTCAATTTTCCGTACTACGAGTTGAGAAGCGTTCAACATTGAACAACATGATTGTGTTCTTAATGTGATATTGATATATAACTTACTCTTACTTTTCTACTGAATTTGAGATATATGTGTTGTAGTGAGAGCGTTGAATGATTCGCCGTTATTTTCATTGGACTTATATGGACCGGGATATAGACCGTGATTACCTTTTTCATTTTTGTCGAGCTCCCGATATTTAGACGCAGTTGTATGGAATCCGGTGATTTGTTTGTGTAAAATACGTTTGTTCAATTCTGATTTCACCGGTTGTTACATTGTGAGTGTAGTGTTTTTGGATAGACCATCGAGTGTGAATGAGACTAGTGCCAGTGGTAACGCTGAAAGTGAACGCAGCCGATGCGCGCGAAGGAGGGTAGATCGCGCGCTGCTGTCTACACAACTTTGACATCCACCCGCCTTCATCAGTTTTCCGTGATTATAATGCATGCAACTGCGTCGAAATATCAGGGAGCTCGATAAAAATCAAAAAGGTAATCACGGTCTATATCCCGGTCAATATAAGTCTAATGTGTTGCAGCATGACGGCTGCGTATGATGGAATGTCAAGCATGGAAATGGTCTATACTTGAGTGTGGATGCGATAGAGCGTCTGTATGACTTGAAAAGCTGTTTAATGGACTGGTTCTTGGCTGGTTTTGATGACGTGTGTCCTGAGGGCATCCTGAGAGGAACCGTCAGTCAGATTTGAATTGGAAAGTATCGCAGTCAACTGTACTGCATTGCTTTAAAGATTTTTTGTGTCTATTTCTTTAATGAGGTTCCAGTCTGAGCCTCCGACTCCAAAAGTGGGATTTAAACCCACACCCACAAGTTAATAGGTTGTTATATGTCTATTTTTATAGTCTTTTTTAGGTTGCTGTTTGTTATATCACAAAATTTCTAAAGTAAACGTTAAAATAAATACAGCAGTGCCTATTTACGTAAACCGCAAGAACCCTTTCGAAAAGCATAAAAAACTATTCAAACAGACCCAAGAGTTTACCCGAAAACATTAGCCGAATAAGGTTTAAATCAATTCAGGGGCCTGATTTAAGTGCGTCCCTTACCCATGCACGGGTTATGGTGTTTAGGGGTTATTTCGACGGCGACAATTTGAAAAAAAAAAGTTTTCCGAAGTTTTCATTAATGACCTAAATATATTATATTATTATTATAGTTTTATGCTCAATGAAACTTGTAATGAACAATAAAACGAAATATAGAATAGAACTTGTGATGTTATGTTTAAGATTATGTTTTTCGAAACTAACAAATACAGCAAAATAGTTCCGATAACTCAATTCATTATTCAACTGAATAATATCAAATTTTAATGACGAATGAATAACATTTAGTATTGAAAAATCATAATTTTTATCACTGAAATATCTGATCCGTATCGTATAGTCAACCAATTAGCATCCTAGGCGACTCTAGAACCCTGTCGTATTGACACCGGGCTTTATTTGCTATAGAAGTCAGTTTGACTTTTACTGTGAAAGGGTTCTACAGTGGCCTAGGATTCAGATTGGTTGACTGTACCTAGACCTAATATTTGACGTAACGTAAGTAATAGAATCCCACCGCAAAAATACGTTTTCTGAATAAAAAAAAACATCTGCCTAAAGACTTGACAGTAAAAGAGAAAAACTCCACGCAATATAATCTTGTTTTGATAATTTACTACGCCCGTAAAAATTACTTGATAATTATTAAACAGCAAATAAGTTTCCGAATTTTCCCAAAATGACCCCAACGCACCCCCACCCTGCCCGTACCCGGGTACACGGGTCGAAACTGCGATCTTTTTAATTAGTAGAAGAGGCGCCACGCAGGGCCGCGCCATTGTTGACTCGCCGAGAGCTTCTGCCGTAAAAATAGGCGTTTTGTTCTCTGTATTATGTGTGAAGCAGTTTAACTGTCCCCACATGGTAAATATGATAAATTAATGAAAAGGACGAATTATGCGGGTTTTATAAAAGTTCCCTGAGATTCGAATACATTTAGGTACGTATTTTAAACGGGTTAACGTTTTAGAGGTTTACTTTTAATATTGGACAAGCAGAGCACGTGAAACTACTCAAGTTTCAGTGCCACTCTTGGCAATTAAGGGGTTGAAAGAAAAAGAAATTGTGACATTGCAGTGACAGGTTGCCAGCCTGTCGCCTACTACACAATTTAACCCATATCCCACAGTCGACGACACCCACGGAAAGAAAAGGGGCGGTGAAATTCTTAACCCGTCACCACACGGGCTACCGTATGTACCTATGCCTACCTGAAAACTTGTTACAAGGAAACAATTGTGACAAAAAGGGGCTACAAGGAATCTTCTTGTTTTATACACATTATATATGTTATCAATTCACAAGCGTAAAGACTATTAACGTTCACAAATTTCAACCTAAATCGCTACAAGAACGCCATCTACAACTCCCAATCTTCCCCCACTCCAATAAAGTCCAAAACAAAAGCCTGTCTCATCGACCCGATTCTTTTTTGTTTCAACGACGCGACAGCACAAACAACTTACTAAAGTTCCCTCCGAAAGGAATTTCTTCGCAGTTCGTTCCGAGACAATAGAATCTAAATTGTACAGTCGGCAACATCCGGTACACTTAGACGTAATAAATTGCTCTTGTTCTAATGCATGTACTTGAGGGGGAGTTGGTAAGAGGTCACGTTAACTGTACTAACAGAGCACTTTGGGAATTGTTTCCTTGTTCAAAAATAGTTTGCTTATGTTTCTTTAGTGAGATACAAGGTTTGTGTGTCAAGGTTTTAGACAATACAACGACCGGTCTGGCTCAGTCGGTAGTGACCCTGCCTGCTGAGCTGCGGTCCTGGGTTCGAATCCCGGTAAGGGCATTTATTTGTGTGATGAGCACAGATATTCCTCAGTCATGGATATTTTCTATGTATATAAGTATGTATTTATCTATTTAAGTACGTATATCGTCGCTTAGCACCCATAGTACAAGCTTTGCTTAGTTTGGGGCTAAGTTGATTTGTGAAAGGTGTCCCCAATATTTATTTATTTATTTATTTAATAGTACATATATATTTATCCGGTACAAATAGGTACGACGGTACTAGTACATTTGCTAGTCTAAAAAAGTATGATACGATCATTTAGGAGGATGTGTTCGGTTCATAAATGAATCTTAAACAATATACATTTAATGCTTATTTTAAATCGAGAATCGGACGGTGATGCTTTTGAAAAAGATGGTTAGGTGATAACAACAGTGTTACAACATAAACTTATTCGCATTATTACGAATAACACAGTATGTAAAATACACAGAATTGCAGAACATAACTTCGGTCTTGCATAGTGCATAGTGGATTCTGTTCTTATTTCAAACCTGTATTCTATTCCTACTTCCAATACTGTTCCATATTCAAATTGTTCAAACGAAAAACAAATGAACACAACGTTTGCAGCATAAAATAGTGTTCCCGTCCCGACGCCGCGCCGAAAATATACAGGACGTCCCAGGACTAAATATTGTAAATTGAATATTTTGCTGAAAGAAGATTTTATGTGATTTAAAAGTTAGTAATAATGCAACAGATAAAAATAATAACAATCTGTGTTGAAAAAAATCATTGCTCTATCTTCAAAAACCAGGGAGGAAATAGTCGAGAGCGTTTGTATGGAGAATTGACCCCTACCGTATCGTCTTAAGGTACTTTTCTTGTCTCTTATTCCACCTATAGATACTATTATCATCTATATTATTTTTGTTTTATTTTGAAGATTATTTTAATGTAAAGTTCACCCATGTAATGTATTTCATGTAACGTAAAAAATTATATGTATTTATTGTGCCTATAAACTTGTAAAACAGCCACAAGTGGCCTACTTGCTGAATAAACGTTTGTATTTTGTATTTAGTCTTGGCACGCCCCTGTACATTGTTTTCGTGTAAAATACACATAGCGCTAATCTCAGCGGAGATTTGTGTACGCTTTCCGGCGATGCGTCTTCTCGAAACACGGTTAGCGTTTTTGGGATATTTTTTCGTCCGCGAAAAGTAAATAGTTTGGCAAGTGTGTGGAGGTACGTTGAGATGTCGCGGGGTTGATGGATGATAATATAAAAATCAGCAGGACCCGTACAGTGGGAAAGAAAATTAATACGGAGCAAGTTGGTATGATAAATGGGGAATAGTACATTACATCAGAGGCCGGGAAAATGAGGATTTCCGGCCAAGTGGGTATATACGGCCGAGCGAGCGTGCGAGCGAGGCCGGATAGGGATATGAGGCCGGGAATCCGTTTTCACGCCGAGGCATGTATAGTGCTTTTCTCAAACATACAATGAAATAAAAAAAAATGCTCTAAAGGACAATATTTTATAAAAAAAAGTTACTTTGCAGGCCTAGGCCTGAAAAATAATATGAAATCCCTTTACAGTCCTCTCGAGTTGTTGCGCCCAAAAAGCGATACTTCCCAGCCAATTTTAAGGAACGTAAAGACAATATTTTGCATGCATGCATGCATGTTTGAGAAAAAGTTATTTACAATCGAATATGAACATTTTAGTTTATGAAAGTTAGGTTTTTTAAAAGGGCAGCTATCTGCCTAAACTTTTGTTTCGAATATCGAAGAGGTATGGCTATTTTTGGCGAAGAGGTATGGTTAATATTATATTACTATTTCGAAAATAAAAAGCGATTATTTAATTAAACAATAAACCGCTTGATAAAAAAAATACACAAAATCGCGTAATAAGTAGGTACATAACTTAAAGCGTATATATATAGCCAAAGCAGGGGAAGTTACTTAATTTTTATAACTACGTACCTACCTATAAATATGAAATACATTTTAATAACGACGCCTTTCTCATTTCTACTCAAGGTTGCTTCCATTGGGCGGAACAATATTTATACTGTGTGTTATTTCAGGTTACTATTTCCCGGCCTGTCCGGGGACATACCTTTTGTTCTTTTAATGAAATAAAAACAAGCTTTAAGACTGATGGTCGGAAACTAGAACTATGAATGTACGGAATACATCGCTTTTATTGTGTTTTTAAAGCTAGGTAGTATTTACCATATTTAAAATAATACGCACGAAATTTAATTAAGAACGGGATGAATTATATTATTTTTTACGAATATGTGTGTGTTTTGCGTTTCGCGTACTATAGTTATTTGTTATACAAGGGGGCAAAGTTGTATTTTAACGCCGAGTGTG
The DNA here is from genome assembly GCF_023078275.1 of Leguminivora glycinivorella. NCBI lineage: Eukaryota > Metazoa > Arthropoda > Insecta > Lepidoptera > Tortricidae > Leguminivora > Leguminivora glycinivorella. The sequence continues at coordinate 2,074,132 of NC_062977.1, forward strand.
GAATTGAAAAACGAGCAATGTCAAAGTTTCTATTTCTTTGAACCACTTATTTGCCAAGCGAGTGGCACTAGAATCCTGAACTTGCTTTAGAGAGTTACATTTGCATGAGTGTAACACAAAACTTTTGCCTCATTATAGCCTACAACGCAAAAAATTTTATCACTGCTTCCAGTAGTTCCACAGGTGTAAATCATCTTTATTACTAGATTTACCTGCTTTTATCAATTTTAAAAGTTAATTTGACTTTATTCAAATTCAATTAACCCACTAGGGATAAATATGCGTTTTTTACCCGAATATTGAAGGACAAAACACGTGTTTCCGAGCTAGTGAGGGTACTTTAGACTATTAAAAGAGCCCTTCTCATTTCATCACCGATCTCATTCTACATTTATTTCCACGATTTCCAAATGTAATTTCTAATACAATAAAGACCGATAAAACCCCTCTTTTCAACGGCCTGCATGTGAAACCCTGTAGAAAAAGTAAATGGAACCAATGTATACTTCTTTCATGTGCTCAATCCAATCTAAGGAATAATTTCGGGCCTGGGTACGTAGCCAAATGCACAAATGCTTACGATAATACCGTTCTGTCTCTATCACTCTTCCGTATTGGCGCAACAGAGCTAGACTGCGATTCGATCGGCGGCTAGCGACAACGATTGGTATTTCGGCTAGGCCGGCTGGATAGTATTAAATCGGTAGAAAGAACCGTAGGACTTCATTTTATTTTGCTTATTTGGCATTTTTTGGGGGAATCTTCGGGCGATCTATTCGTGTTATTTGTAAAGGGCATGGCTGGAAGTGGTTTGACATAAGTAATACATACATACAATCACGCCTTTATCCCATGAAGGGGTAGGCAGAGCACATGAAACTACTCAAGTTTCAGTGCCATCACTCTTGGCAAATAAGGGGTTGAATGAAAACGAAACTGTGACATTGCAGTGACAGGTTGCCAGCCTCTCGCCTACGCCACAATTTAACCCATATCTCATAGTCATAAGTAATGACGAATTGAAATACAATGTGCAAATATTTTGCAGTATTGCCGTGTTTTTTTTTTTACAAAGATCTTGTAATTTAGCATAACTTGAGTTGTCGCGCGTGAGTTTAAAATACGTCTAGCACAAGTTTATTTATGATATATGAATGGAGCACAAGAACGCAAGTTATGATAGCCCGCCGAATGTCAGTCATTGAATAAATCATAGTTCTATTTAGTTACATATACAATGACCTTTTTTCAATAAACCGTATTTTTAACCCCCGACGCAAAAACGAAGGGGCGTTATAAGTTTGACGTGTCTGTCTGTCTGTCTGTCTGTCTGTCTGTCTGTTTGTCTGTCTGTGTGTGTGTGTGTCTGTCTGGCATCTAGCTCCCGAACGGATGAATGATTTTTGTACCAAAATCATCACTTATTTATGCCGGTGACTGTACCATTGCTGCCTTTGTCAATTTCCTAGATAATGATTATGAGTGACATACAGAATGTCATAATCACGACAGTAACACAGAGTGCGCAGACATAATAGCACACTATAAAAGAACAACTACTACATACATCAAATAACAAACGCGATTCCGGATTTGAAAAATAGACAACTCAACGATTCAAAATAAAGTAGCTCGTCAATCGACGTCTTCACCAATTCAAAGTAACATAGCGAGTCGAAACCACCACAGAACAAAAACGTCATAAGTCCCACGACTTCCTACCACGATTTGTCCTTTCTCATTGAACCAAAAAGTATCGGGACAATTTGTAAAGAGTTTCTCGGAGATATCGTCTTGTTAGTCCTTTGTGTAGTTAAACAAGAGACTTTGAGAATCGGCAATAGTTCTGCTGGGGAATTAATTAATTAGTATTTTGCTGTCGAAGTGAAGACGGACAATTAATTTAAAGGAGAATTAATTGCGCTGTAGTTAATGAATGTGCAAGAAATACATAATTATTCGCGAAATAATATGTAGACTGTAAATCTTGTTTACACATTGTTTGATTACCTAATAGAAGCGATTGCTACACAATGAAAGCAATAAAATAAATAAATAAAAAATAAATAAATATTGGGGACACCTTACACAGATCAAATTAGCCCCAAACTATGCAAAGCTTGTACTATGGGCGCTAAGCGACGATATACATACTTAAATAGATAAATACGTACTTATATACATAGAAAACATTCATATGAGACTTAGGAACGGTCACTACCGACTGAGCCAGACCGGGCGTCAAACAAAATGGAGTCTGGGTTTATAAAAACAATTGAAAAGAGAATCATAAAAGGACGGAGTACAGTTTACGAGTATTGCATTGATACTTCATTGTTTTTAGGGTTCCGTAGTCCGTGGCCCGACACGCTCTTGGCCGGTTTTAGTTAAATGAAAAATAAAAATGGCCAGAAAAAGACTGAAAAAACGCCTTTTCTATTTTAACTTCAAAAAAAAAGCCTTTTATTCCAAATCTTACATTTAAAGTGTTTATGTATTGGTTAGTAGTTTCCTATAACTAGTTGTTAGTGTTAATTATTACGTTTATACTAGTGTAGTAACCCTAACCACTAATATACTTATATTTAAATTTAGTTAATAAGGAAAATTTTGTAAAGTGTTTATGGAATAAAAAGGCTTTTTATTTTTATTTATTTATTATTACTAGTGTAGTAGCATTAATACTAATTTATTTGATTTGGATCCCTCTTAGAGTGTAGGCCTCCTCCAACTCTTTCCATTTTTCCCTATCTTGGGCTTTGTTTAGCCAGTCTTTTCCTGCCGTTTCCTGAATATCGTCTATCCATCGTTTATATGGCTTTCCCGATTTCCTTTTGCCTACAGGGCCTCTCCATTTCGTTGCCAATATTGTCCATCTATTGTCTCCGTACCTTGCAATATGTCCTGACCAACGCCATTTTAATTTAAGGGCTTGAGTTAGTGCATCTTGTAGCTTTGTTTTTTCTCTTATGGATGAACTCTTTATTTTTTGGATCTTTTTTATGTTGAGCATAACTCCTTTCCATGGCTCTTTGGGTGGTTCTTATCTTTCTCTTTGTTTTATCCGTAATAGTCCATGTTTGGCATCCATAGAGAAGGCTCGGTAGAAGACATGTATCTGCGACTATCTTTTTTAGATCTAAGCTGTATTTGCCTTTTAAGATTTCTTGCAGTGACCAGAATTTCCTCCAGGTGATATTAGCTCTTCTTACTACCTCTTCTTCGTTGTTTGTATTTATGAAGGACAGCTGTTTCCCTAAATATATATAATGGTCCACATAGTCTATGTTGTTACCTTTGGAGCTTATTTGTATTTTTTGGCTATTTGTCATTATCTTGGTTTTATTTATATTCATTTGTAAACCTGCTTTGGTGCTTTCTTCGTCTAGTTGGTTTATAAGCGATCTTAGTTCCGTTGCAGTTTCGGCTACTATTACTATGTCGTCTGTAAATCTCAAATGGCTTATGAACTGTCCCTCCAAGTTAATGCCTTTTGATTCCCATTTGAGATTTTGAAATATGACTTCCAGGACAGCAATAAAGATCTTGGAATAATTGGACAGTGTTATGGAATAAGCGATCAAGCGACAGTTAGTTGAAATCGAGAAAATGAGCTAGAAAGATTTGAAATTTGAATCAGTTGTTGTAAGTTCATTTATAAAGCAAAAAAGTTAATTTTGACATTGAACCTATAAAAGTGTTCATAATTTAAATAGAAAAAAAAATAACACCATACCTATTCTAGTTTCGAAGTTATTAACGTTTTTCCGCTTGATTCTTTATTGAACTAATACTGCGATGAGGTTAATTTATTTCGCCGTAGCGTACTATGAGACATATTTTGTCGCTTGATTCTTTAATGCAAATTGTTAGAGGTAAAGTGAATACTGGAATAAAATAAAATTCCATATATTTGAGTAAATAGTGCTATTGTAAATAAATCAACAACAATGTTTTCCTCCACAATGATTAGGACTAATCCGTCTAACAATTTAGTTTTGTTGTGCAATCAACTTTTTTAATAAATGTCAAAAAAATCAGCATATATGGCAAAATTGGCATTGTAACTAATAATAATTCATTAGTACTAGCCAGGATTACACACATAAGATATTATGATATAACAAAACCGCTTGATACTTAGTTCTCATTAAGCGAAATATCCTGCAATTTCAAATATGTAACAACGAATTAAACGACACCATTAGGGCGGTTAAATCGATATTGCGTTTATAAATCATCAAAACTTTAAACCAAAACGAATTAATAACATCTTTATGGCGTTTAACTCGATTTTGCGATTTAGAATATACGCTTATTTTAATTTGTAAAAGTAAATTTGGCGTTCAATTCGTTTTTACGTAACGACTTAGTACACAGGGCCATACAAATTTTAACGTGTCGCTTGATTCTACCCCTTAAAATAAGGCTGTAAGCATGATTTTTCAACAAAGAAATAGTCAATACTATAGATTATCACATTTATATCCGAACTGCATTCATAACTTTTTTTTCGGATTTTGGCGCTTAGTTCGCTATTCCATAACACCGTCCAATTTCCACTCTTAAATATTGGCCTAACCTTACCCTTATCCTAAATTGAGTTATTTAATATAAGTAACCCTTCCAAAATTAATAAATCGATAACCTATTTCGTACAACTAATAAAACTCGATCACATTTCTAGTGCAATAGACGTTAGTTTTCAACAGAAAAAAAATCATGTGGGGATATGAAGTAAGTATAATAAGAATCCCAGTATAATTATGGGTTCTGAGGAGGGTTCCTGTCAATACACGTCTATGGGTCACGGGACGAGGGTCTGTAATTCAATAAACATCGTCGCGGGTCTAAATTAGTGCGGTGTTCATGATTTTACAAGCGTTTTGGGACATTTTTGGTGACTTTCAGTTGCGATGAAGGGAAGATAAGGTTTTCAGTTTGATTTTGTTTGTAATCGTAAAATCATAGCTGCTACAGACGTAGTGCGAAAAGGGTTTCTTCCGTATTTTTCCGGAAACTTTCGTATTTGTCATGCTAGTTCAGTCAATGTCAGTACATCTTGTACTGACTGAAATAGCATGACACGTTCGAACGTTTCCGTAACAATAGGAAGGCAAATCTTTCGCATTACATCTGTCAACGGCTGCGAAGTTGTCATAAGCGCTGTTACCGACAAGTTACATTATAGATATTACTAAACTAATTAAAGGCCACTTGCACCAACCGCTTAACTTAAGGTTAGTGGGCTGTCAACTGTCAAATGCCATGGTTCCTCCAAACCCGAGGTTAACCCTCACTTTTCTGTGGTGCAAGTGACCCTTAGTTGTTTAAGAGTGGAGAAAGGAAGGGGAGGCCCTTGCCCACCAGTGGGACACAATTTAAGCTACACAAAAAAATGTATACCTACGTATCTCTTCCACGTATTTGAGCCTTTTCTATAGTATAAACTCCTCGATAGCAATAGGGCCATTTTTTTTTCAAAGTTGTCCACCCCACTTTTTTTTGGATTTGGAAATTTTTATGTGGTTTCCACTCAGAATCGCGAGCTCTTTCAATTTTAATAGAAGAAAAAAAGTGTCCCAAGATTTTTTTCGCATTCCGTTACCATTTTTTTATACATTTTGTATGGCGGTAACGGAATGGAAGGTTCGAAAAAAAGTATTAATCGCGTAACAAATTACCCACGTTACAAAAAAAGTGGGGTAGATAACTGAAAAAAATGGCCCATATAAGTGACTTCTATGGAAAATAAAGCATGATGACAATAATATAGGGCTATAGAGAGACCTAGGATTCAAATAAAATTAGTTGACTTTATCTACTTTTAGGTTATAATATAGGAACCATTTTTGTGCTTTCTTCATACAGTCACCGACAATAATGTCGTACAAAATGAAGACTGCCTAAATACCTGACATTATTTTATGCCTCTTATATAACCGGGGCAACCTGCCGAACCCTGCGCTGTGTCAGACGACGCAACGGAGCCACGCTGTTACGTCGTCGCCTAAATAGAATATTGTTTTTTTTTCTCGTCTGTTTTTAATCTGTTTTTTACGATTTATGTGCTATACCTATTGCTTTTATTTTTTAGTTTCACAGTGCCTTGGTTTTACTGTTATGCTGTATAACTTATTTGAATAATAAATAAATAATAATAAATAATAAATAAATATATTTGCGTCATATATTTTTGCGGTGTTCTTTGGGTGCTATTTTATTGCCGTTGGCTGTGTGACGAAGTAATTCAAATATCGACAAACACTCGACGAGTGTGTCAATCAGCGTTCTAAAAAGTTGTTTAATAATTAATTCCCTTTCATATTTTAACGACATTAAATTCCGGGAACACATTTTAATCGACAATTTGCATCGTCCTCGCCTCGGGCGGCGCATTATTAAATTGCAACGCCGTACGATAATCCGACACCGAATACCCCCCCTCCGTACTGAATGGGGGGTATTCGTGATTGCATTACCTGTCATCACGTGAGACGTTTTAACGGAATATCGAAAATAATCGTAAATGATTTCGTGCGACGTTAATATTTCAAATTATATTTAGGAATGAAAAAGTTTTTTTAAATTGCAATTAAGGACATTGCAGAAAATTCTACGTGCCATAGTTATGGATCACTCCATCTAACAGAAACTGTCGTGATATATCGACGTCTCTGTGACTGAAGCTCGTATAGTAATATTCGACTTTACCACTCAAACTCATTATCATGATCACTTTAGTAAGCAGATTAATTTGCGATACGAGATGGAGTAATACAATTTTATTCACTTAATCAATCAATCAATCTATTACTTATTCGTGATAACTAAAAATATACACAAGTACAAGCACAGAAACAACAATTAAAATTGTTGGAGCTCGCCATCATGAAACTGTTCTATGTATTCAAATGTAATTTGAATGTTTTGACAGACTCCAATAAAAACAGTCCAAGAGGAATATTTGTTTTATTATAGGTTATAGGCCAAATAACTATATGAGTCACACAAGTCACATCACTCAATATGCGACATATTTATACGTGTTTTTACATAGAAACATAGGCTTTCAGCTCGTTGGGATTAGTTCTCAAAGCGGATCCCAGGCTCATATGAGCCGCGGCGAATGCCAGGATAACTCAAGCAGGATGATGATTAGGCTTTCAGCTCGTTGTCAGTCCTTTTAGATATGGAACACCAAGTACGTATACTCGTACTCAGAGTTGTACCTAAATATACAGTAATAGGTAATCGAGGTTGCTTCAAGTTTCAAGTGAAAGGCCATATGTGAAGGTATAAAGTAAGTAGTAAAAGTGGCTACTGAGAATGTCACTTACTTCTTTGACCTATAAAAGGTCATTCAAAGTCCATTTAGCTACTCTTGATCTTTGAAACAAGCCAATACTTGTTCCAATCGGAAGCACTCAAATTCGACATACTTATAGCATTTTCACGTAATTTTCTTACATATTAAGTATGTGAATATTTCAAACCATATCCAATGGGTTTTATGACGCATTTTTCCTAAAATGCTTTTTTTTTCTACCATACATTTGATAATAAGTTCGACGTCCCTCTGTTTCCTTTGAGTTTTTGCCTTTTGTTTCGTTCAAAGAAATGGGGGTGAGTGTAGGATTTCCTCATTACGTCGGGGCTATAACCTGGGCCCATATTTATGTACTTATAACTCAAAGAAATAATTTTACTTTGACGTGATTATGCCGTAATTTTGTGAAGGGAATATGATAACGTATTTGGCACAAGTAATCAGGTTATGTTGAGGCAGATTCTAAGTTTGTTTTACGAAAAGGAAATTAAATTACAAATAACATTTTCTGTTTTGCTTTAAATCATTATCATTTATTTAAGGAGTACCAACAGTGGCGTGGCCTACATCACAATAGTGACAATGGTCGCCTGACAGTGACACTTCGGGGTTCATTGCCTGTTCAACAAGGAAATATTGACACTGAGTAACAATGCTACTTATCAATCCAGAAATAGGCAGAAAATTATCAGTATCGAGTGTCAATGTGACTGTAGTGAAATTGCCCGTACCAGTGGACACAAACAATAATCGTCAAACATAAAAAAACCGGCCAAGAGCGTGTCGGGCCACGCTCAGTGTAGGGTTCCGTAGTTTTCCGTATTTTTCTCAGAAACTACTGAACCTATCAAGTTCAAAACAATTTTCCTAGAAAGTCTTTATAAAGTTCTACTTTTGTGATTTTTTTCATATTTTTTAAACATATGGTTCAAAAGTTAGAGGGGGGGGGGGGACGCACTTTTTTTTCCTTTAGGAGCGATTATTTCCGAAAATATTAATATTATCAAAAAACGATCTTAGTAAACCCTTATTAATTTTTAAATACTTATCCAACAATATATCACAAATTGGAGTTGGAATGAAAAAAATATCAGTCCCCACTTTACATGTAGGGGGGGTACCCTAATAAAACATTTTTTTCCATTTTTTATTTTTGCACTTTGTTGGCGTGATTGATATACATATTAGTACCAAATTTCAGCTTTGTAGTGCTTACGGTTACTGAGATTATCCGCGGACGGACGGACGGACGGACGGACGGACGGACGGACGGACAGACAGACATGGCGAAATTATAAGGGTTCCTAGTTGACTACGGAACCCTAAAAGCAATAGGGAACTTGACTGTAGTTGAAATAAAATATTTTATATAATACCATCCACGAAATAAAGCATCACATAATTATAAGAAAAAACATAGACAAACATTTTTTTTAATCGGTCCAGTAACGACGGAGATATCGTGGAACAAACATTAAAAAAAATAAAAAAAAACATACAGACGAATTGAAAACCACCTTCCTTGAGAGTTTTGAGGCGGCGGTTAAAAATAAACTAATGTAATAAACATGGCGGTTTTAATACTGAATCTGTGCAAAAGAATGCCATTTACTGACGACCGGTCTGGCTCAGTCGGTAGTGACCCTGCCTGCTAAGCCGCGGCCCTGGGTTCGAATCCCGGTAAAGGCATTTATTTGTGTGATGAGCACAGATATTTGTTCCTGAGTCATGGATATTTTCTATGTATATAAGTATGTATTTATCTATTTAAGTATGTATATCATCACTTAGCACCCATAGTACAAGCTTTGCTTAGTTTGGGGCTAGGTTGATCTGTGTAAGGTGTCCCCAATATTATTATTTTTTTTACTTTTTTTATTTTGCCTTCCAAATCCAATCCACTTCTTACACATTGTCATCTTTAAAAGGAAATTAAAACGCTTAACGAACTCCCGTTTCGAAGTCGCTTATCACCGTCAATGGCTCAAGCGAATATTCTAGAAGCTAGCGTGGGCGTCCGTGACTCATCTTAAGGTAACCACTATAAAGCTGATGGTGGTCGGTAAAAACTATACGAAAGTGAGTGTCTAGTTATACTGGTTATTCTGAGTGGTCTGGTTGTCTGTGCTGAGTTAGCAGTGAGAACGCGTCTCAGAAATGCTCAGCCGCGCAACACCGGGCTAAGTGAAGCGGCAAAAATCAATCCTCAATGTCAACTCCCGTAATTATGTTTGCTCTCTCCTAAATGCAAGTCAAATGAAATAAAATTTTCACTCGAACGCACCCCCAAAGACGAGTATAAACCGACCTATTTTCTTGGTCCTTTGCAAATATGCGGTAGGACCCTTTTTGGAAACAAATTCGGCTTGTTTGACCGTTATCAGTACGGTCTGATACTTTGCTTCACTGGGTACATAAACGCGGAGTGTCAATTTATAAAGTGACATGGAATGGTTTTATGTGTGGACGCTTTTACGCTCAGTTTCGTGCGTGTAAAACTTAATCCAATTTGAGGAAGCGATACCTCGAGTTTTGGTCTGAAGTAGACACTTGGTCCTTTTCTAGTAGGGTCCTTAAGAAGTGAAGTATATACGAGTATGTTAAATATAATATTCGTTTTATAAGCGTTTTAAATGATTTACGGTTAGTTTTTAACTTCTGATTAGCAGAAACGTCTGCAATCGATGACACTAGGCTTAGAATAAATTTAAAAGTGGAAAATGTCTGCCTTGGAGTATCGATCCAGAGGCCGTGAGTTCAAGTCTCACCCAAGGCAGACATTTTCCACTTTTAAATTTACGGTTAGTTTCATTAGACTTATATTGACCGGGATAAAGACCGTGATTACCTTTTTGATTTTTATTGAGGTCCCGATATTTCGAGGCAGTTGTATCATCATGATCACAGGAAACTGAAGACGGCGGGTGGACGTCAAAGTTGCGTAGACAGCGCGCGATCTACCCTCATTCGCGCGCGCGCGTCGGCTGCGTTCACCCTCAGCGTTACCACTGGTCGCGTTCACACTCGTTGGTCTGTCCAAACACACTACACTCACCGTGTCACTACGTTTGCTTAACTCTGATTGCAGTGATTTTTTACACAAATTTATCACTGGATTCACGGTCAATCACGGTCTATATCCCGGTCAATATAAGTCTAATTCGTTTTGTTACATAGAATACATATTAAGTATATGATTATGGTTATTAACTGAGCAAATCTCAATACCACATACATAGTTACTAAAACCAAAGAGGATTGAGTATTATAGAGAGTTACAGTCAAAGTAAATGCATAGACTGCCATCTCTTAACACAGGCTTAATACTTTTGAACCTCAGTTTTGACAATTTGGTCCATATTCTTAGCTTGTTACGTGTTAAAATGTCAAATATTAATATTAGCGCCATCTAGCTGAGCGTACCCCAAAGGTGTAATGCCATCTAGACCACCGTACCTTTTTCTGTATGGTACTGAGATACGTTTTTTTCTTAGACTTTATCTGTCTATACGGAATTATAATATGTCCTTGCTAAAACATACTAAATGCGGAATATATTATTCCTCGCTTGTTTCTAAAAGAGGTGCACTAAACAAATAAAAGCCTCCACACACAATGGCAAGGTACACTCTCATTAACGTATTTACTTGAGGGAGCGACGTGCATTTTTAAATGCACCGTAGCGTAGTAAATATATTCCTTGCACATTCTTCTTACCTACTTGCTACTAAAGTAAGAGACTATCTAATGAAACTTTCGGAATTTTCTAACGAAGGAGCAAATTGTTCATTAGATGTCCCTTTTCGTGATTTTATTCGAAGCGTCAAAAAGTCTAATCATATTGTATTCTAAAAGTTGACAAACAACCTTTTTAACCCCCGACGCAAAAACGAAGGGGTGTTATAAGTTTGACGTGTCTGTCTGTGTGTATGTCTGTCTGTCTGTCTGTTTGTTTGTCTGTCTGTCTGTCTGTGTGTGTGTCTGTCTGTGGCATCGTAGCTCTCGAACGGATGAACCGATTTTGATTTAGTTTTTTTTGTCTGAAAGCTGAGTTAGTCGGGAGTGTTCTTAGCCATGTTTCATGAAAATCGGTTCACTAGGACGCGGTCGGGGGTTTTTCAAAATTTTAATTTTGTGGTTAGGTTATTCTACACTTTTGAACTCACACACAAACACACACACCGACACACATAATACACAACTTGGATTATATTTGGTTAGCTGTCTTGATTAGTTTAACTTTAATTAATTGTAGGATGCCTCGCTGTTAATTACTGTAAATTCGAAAATTTTGACATTCACTCATTGGAGTCTGGCTACCTACGAGACAGGCTGAGCCTAGTGTTACCAGAGCAACCTGACCTGTAAATTTCTTACCTGTAGTACCTGCATTTGTTATTGTTAAATGTACATATTCTTAGGATAAGCACAAAACTTAGTAAATGTTTGTCTGTACCTTATAAATAAATAATTTTAATTTGAAAAAAATAATTTGAATTGGAAGATTGGCCTGTTTCATCATAGTGGCATGACACTTCTGACATCTTGTACCCATTTTGGGGTTAGTAATAAGTAACACTGGTACTCAGCATCAATATTCACTTGGATAGGCAAAAAAGGCGAAGTGTCACTGGCAGACGACAATAAAATTGTCACCATTTTGAAATAGGACACAGATAACTATGCTGAGTTGGTTGTGAAAATCGAGAATTTCTTTTTATACTACGTCGGTGGGAAACAAGCATACGGTCCGCCTATGGACGCCTGCAATTCAAGGAGTAATTAATATTATTGAGACTACAGCCATTTTTAGGGTTCCGTAGTCAACTAGGAACCCTTATAGTTTCGCCATGTCTGTCTGTCTGTCCGTCCGTCCGTCCATCCGTCCGCGGATAATCTCAGTAACTGCTAGCGCTAGAAAGCTGAAATTTGATACCAATATGTATATTACTCACGCCGACAAAGTGCAAAAATAAAAAGTGGAAAAGTGATTTATTACACGTAAAGTGGCAAGTGATTTTTTTTTATTTCAACCCTAACGTGTGATATATTGTTGGATAGGTATATAAAAATGAATAGGGGTTTACTCAAACCATTTTTTGAATAATGCTCATATTTTCGGAAATAATCGCTCCTAAAGTTAAAAATAATGTGCCCCCCCCCCCTCTAACTTTTGAACCATAAGTTTATAAAATATGAAAAAAATCACAAAAGTAGATCTTTATAAATTTTGACGACCGGTCTGGCGCAGTCGGTAGTGACCCTGCCTGCTGCGCCGCGGTCCCGGGTTCAAATCCCGGTAAGGGCATTTATTTGTGTGATGAGCACAGATATTTGTTCCTGAGTCATGGATGTTTTCTATGTATATAAGTATTTATATATTATATATATCGTTGTCTGAGTACCCACAACACAAGCCTTCTTGAGCTTATCGTGGGCCTCAGTTGATCTGTGTTAGAATGTCCTGTGATATTTATTTATTTATTTAATATTTATTTATTTATTTATAAATACTTTCTAGGAAAATTATTTTGAACTTGATAGGTTGAACAGTTTTTGAATAAAATACGGGAAACTACGGAATCCTACACTGAGCGTGGCCCGACACGCTCTTGGACGGTTTTGTTATGTCCTGTTTGTGTGTTTTACTTTCTCTACGGGACAATTCAAAGTCAGCTTTTCCTACTCTCTACGTATCGAGAGAGTAAAATGATGAATAATTTCAGAATTAATGGGTCCCGCGTGGTGATGCATCAAGAATCTCACCATCCTCTTTCTTCCCGTGGGTGTGGTAGAAGTTGACCATGGGACATGGGTTATATTGTGGCGTAGGCGAGAGGCTGGCAACTTGTCACTGCAATGTCACAATTTCGTTTTTTTTCAACCCCTTAATTGCCAAGAGTTGCACTGAAGCTTGAGTAGTTTCATGTTCTCTGCCTACCATTCAATGGGATACAGGCGTGATTGTATGTATTAAATTAACGATGTTTTCATTTTGTTACAGACTGGCAAACACTTCCACCGGACTTCCCTCCTCATCAAAGCTTTCAACCACAAGTTCAGATTAGACCTCGAGCTTAACACGTGAGTACAATACTATTTTATACAACAGTAATATAATGGAGCTTTTCGACTGCCGTGTTTAGATCGCCCAGTTTTAGTGGCCTAACGAGAACGAGGATTACGAGATTTCCATTTTAAGAAAAGAATCAAATAGGTACATTTATTTCTTACAACGTTCTGCATAAAAAAAATGTCATGCAGACATAAAAAAAACACCAAATAATTTGAAGGGTCCCCCACATCTAGCGTCTCGCGAGCGTAGAGTCGGGCCAACTATTATGCAGTTTTTACAGAAGGGATGGGAACTTTAAACACTCGTTTCTTTAGCAGGTCAGGGTAAGATGAGTGTTGTAATACATTTTGATGCATACGAATGGAAGCACGGAACAGAAATAATCTTCGGACACTCAGAACATTCGCCTGCTTATAAAGGTCTATAGTAGGATAGCGTCGGTGTTTACGAAGAGCAACCTTTAGCACCGCTCTTTGAGCTCTTTCCAGAGGCATGAGAATCGATTTTGCACAGCCACCCCATGCCAAGATGCAATAATTTATGATTGATTGGCATAGGGCAAAATAAACCAGTCTCAACAGATTCTCGTTTGCACAATTTCTTAAAAACTTCATTGTGTAAATGAATTTACGCACTCGGTTTGATGTAGCTGTAATGTGCATTTTAAAATTTAGATTTTCGTCCAGTACAACGCCCAAGTACTTGAGAGAACTAACCCTACGAATGCTATCGCACGAACACTCCGAGACAGTCGTCATAGATGAGGGCATACAACTTGATTCGTGTATTTTAAGGCATTTAATTTGGGTCGGTGGGCGAGATGAAGCGGTCTTATGAAAGCAGAGGAACTGAGTTTTAGCTGAGTTTATAGTTAAAAGATTTTGGTTTAGCCAGTTTGTAACTTTTTGCAGACCTGAAGTAGCCGCATCGCATGCCTCTTGCCAAGAGCCGCCATAGAACAGCAGTGCGGTGTCATCGGCGTAACATAGGGCTTTACTTTTATCTATTTTGAGTGACATAATGTCATTCATGTAAACAATGAACAGTGTAGGACCTAGGATACTTCCCTGTGGTACGCCAAATGACACGGGTCTCAAGTTGCTACATGCATTTCCAATTTTGACGAGCTGGCTCCTACGCGATAGGTAGCTGGTAAACCAGTCTAGGGCAACACCGCGAATACCAAAGGATTCCAACTTTTTGAGAAGCAAGGGAATGGAAACAGTGTCGAATGCTTTGGCTAAATCCAAGAACACTCCGATGCAAAACCGAACTGGTACACAAAAACAGAAAAACAGGCTTTGCCCATACAGTTGGCCCGACGCTACGCTCGCGAGACGCTAGATGTGGGGGGACCCTAAATCAGAATTGTAATTTCATAACTATATAAGTACTTACTACATACTCCGTGTTTTTATTGTTTTCCGTGAAATTCGACAAGCAGTTAGATTCATCATCAGGAACCACCCTGTATATCGCTTTTTGTTAAATTCGAAAAAAAAATTTTTTTTCGTTTCCATATTTATAATAAATGGATTAATTAGTGTGAGAGGACCTTAACCATAACATTAAACTCATTTTCAAGTGTTTGACGGCATATGTCAAAACAAATAACATTAGAAAGTGGTAAGGGATGTCACACGTGTGTTCAGTTTTTTTTTTTTTTAATAATTCGATATATATATATATTCTGGTCTATGAAAGAGCTAATGAAGGGTAGCCTTCCAATATCACTGAAGCGAAAACTCGTCGACACGTGTATCCTTCCCGTTCTGACTAAAGAATATTCCTTAAAAGTCAACGGAATTCAGTAAAAACAGGTTGTATATATTTTCGTTAACTATAGAAAAGGAGACCAAAATCTTCTAGGTCAATCGAATATTGTTTTTATTCGTTACAAAAAATGAGAAACAAATTACAAATCATTTATTCAGCAAATAGGCCACAGGGGCACTTTTACACGTCAATATACAAGTTGAACTGAAATTGCAATTGATAATACTAATTCTAAGTTCCAACTAAAGTATTTCGCTACTACAATGATTAGAGATATATAAGGTCTCTAAATGTCGATATTCAACTAAAATAATCATAAGAGGAAAACTATTATTTACAATTGTACCAAACGAAGGCTATACTCGACGCAGCATTTTCATATATCAGAAACCGCTGAAACGAGTGAAAACAATGTATTATCAATATAAGAATATCGGCCAAAAAACCCATAGATTATTCCATCGTCCAGGGAAAAATGAAATCATGGCGTATGAGGTTTGTACGTCGTTGGGGCGTTTCTCGTTTGAAGGTTTACTCGGGGAATTACTCTCCAGAGATCATATCCAGGCCGTGTTATTGGGGAGGGATATTATGATCCCCAGGAACGCAATATTCGACAGTGCAGGGTAGCACATAGAGTGAAAACAGCAGGATAATACCTAGGTGAACGAACAGTTAATAAATGATAGATATTCATAAACAGATAATAGATATTCCTCCCTGAATTACTGAAAAATTAGCAATATTTTATTGATTTTAAACCTGTTTCTCAATTACTCAGCTGCATATTTTCCTTAAAAAAGAAACCCAGGACGCGCTACATTACACACACTAAAACGTTCGAAAAAGTCTTTCCCCCAAGACACAAATTACACATAAACATACGAGTACCTACCTAATTATTCAACTTACATAAGTTGTGTTTGAACAATTACTTATTTATTATTCTATGTCTATTCTAGCACGTAAACAGTTAAACAAATTACAAAAATTTAGTGATTCCTAGCACAACGTATCAGCATTGCGATACAGCGAGGAAATGTCGCCAGTATCCTTGGTACAATGCCTCAAGGGCCTATTTTAGACATTAGCTAGCTTTTCAGTTTAGTCTTCGTTTATTATATAATTATATGTAAATAAAGATTATTTTTAGTTGATAATAACCTACATAAATTATAAATATATTAGGCCCCGTAGAATATATTAGCCCTGCATTTTTGCGACGTTTAGCGTTGCAATCTATCTCTATCGCTCTTGCGTATTGGCGCGACAGAGCCAGACTGGCGTCACAGAAATACAATTCGACTACGGGGCTAGTACTTTTATGCTACCCTACTGATATACATCCTTTACTGTATCGATATCGAGACATGTGTTATATGGATTCGCTCAAAAACCTCCTAACTCAACGCTCTCTGTTTTTTCTTCAAGAAACACGTAATTTATTGCCTCGTGATATTTATTAAATCTACGTAAGATCTTTTTATTCGGTTCACAAGTTTCATCTTACCGTATGATGGCATCTTCATCTTTGCTCGGTTGTTGAGGAAAAATAAACATTTCTGCATTTATTTATTTTACTTCTTCAATCAGATTGTATTTGTCGGCGCTGATGATTTCTTATTTACAATTTGTTTGTCAGTAATAAGTAAATGAAGCTGTTTTTACTGTTTTTATTTACATAATCGTTGTTTTATCACAGGGCGAATGCAAAGTAACTTGACTAATTTATTAATATTTACTTCTTTTTTACGATTAATTCATTCATAGGTGTGAGTTATGTTTTAATGTTCTCTTTTATATTATTGTATATTTTTTTCTCTTAATTTTACTAATCCATACTAATATTATAAATGGGAAAATGTGTGTACGTCCGTCTTTTACGGCAAAACGGAGCGACGTATTGACGTGATTTTTTAAGTGGAGATAGTTGAAAGGATGGAAAGTGACATAGGCTACATTTTGTCTCTTTTTAACGCAAGCGAAGCCGCGGGCAAAAGCTAGTATTATTTATAGAAATTAGGTAATAATGGCAATTTAACACTTAGCCTCCACGTGTACGATTGATTGTAATAGGAGAAAATAGAATGATGATGAATGGACAGGAGAAAATATTTATCGTTTGCCATTTTAAAAATGAATAAACACAACGAAATTGCTAATTTAGGACAAGCACGTGCCCGGTCATTTCTTTCTTTCATTATAGAAGAGGAAAAATTTCAAAAAAAAAATCCTTTAAGGTTTACAAGAAAATTTTATTCAAATGTAAAGGGAAATATTAAAATTTGCTTGCAAAATGTTCTAATTTAAATAGTCGAATGGTTTGTGTCGATTGTGCTTTCAACCGTTAAATAATCTGAGGGATATCACTTGTTCGTCCTTTCATCTTCAAAGGTATCGCGGGAGTTATAACTTGGACCGTAACGTCTTTTCCTTTATGAGATAAATCGGTGGAAATTATATTTTGTAGGACCTTCAAATATTAATTTCTCCAGACACTTGTAATAAAGTTTCGTATTTAGATGTCAGAAAGATATTTGTGAATAACTTGACGGATTCACGCGAAGCGGATAATTAAATGAAGGTTAAGTTTATAGAAATATTTAAATAGTACATTTCGTTTATAAGTGCGAGAAGTATGTCATTACTCCACGTATCCCGAGACATTTTGGCAGCGGCACGCGAGTGGCAAAACTCGAGACGAGTGAAGAATGACATTCTCGCACGTGTGACGAACGACGTTTTTTAATACAGTTGCGAAAAAATACTACTACAACGAAATAAAACGATAAACAATCCGAGCAACGAAAAGCAGTCATCGCCGCCCATGGACATAAGCAACATCAGGGGAGCCACTTATGCGTTGCCGACCTTTGAGAACCCTAAATACCTGCTTCTTGAAGAACCCCATGTCATAGCGCAAGGGAAACACCTCAGAAGGTAGCTCATTCCACAACTTGCACGTTCTGGGCAAAAACGAGCGGGAGGCCCGTTCCATTGACCATTGTAATTTATATAAGTTTCCTGGTCGCCATATTCTCTGCAGTAAAAAAATTGTGTAGCGCGACGTTCGTATTTACTTTGCAATAAATACTAAAAAAGTACCCGGTATTCCTTTTTACACAATACTGCGAAATACGTAATAATAACATACATACAACATACATACAATCACGCCTGTATCCCATAAAGGGGTAGGCAGAACACATGTAACTACTAAAGCTTCAGTGCCAATAATAACGTTCGGAAAAATTCTTACTCGCCGAATTTCCACGAAAACGTACGCCCGCCCTTCCGCACAATATGAATTGTTCATAAAAGCCGTGTACCGATGGCCTCAAAAATTTGGAACCCCTTATCAAACGTTTCCTATTCAAATATGTAGCCTCTGACAACTGCACAAGGTTTATTTCAAGAGTATGTATTTTTGTGGTTTCTGTCGGCTTAGCAGAAGTGACAATTGTTGACGCTCGTGGCGCTCGAAACGCAGTGTGACTCTGCGCAACTACAGAAGAGCGATAGAGAGAGTCTACGATACGCTTATGAAGTGTAAGCGATTCTGACGTCGGCTAGGTAGTGTTCGGATTGGACGCTCCCCAGAGCATGGAGTTGAAATTCAGAGGCAACAGAATCTGAGAGCAGAAAAACAGGCTTTAAAAGAAGCATAACAATTCTGTATTACAGCGCTGTGTGTAGTACTAAAGGTTCCGTAGCCGATTTGTATTATATCGAGAAAGTTTTTAATACAATTTATATTACCGTTAAAACATCGAATTGTAACCAGCGGGCCGATTTTTGAGTCTCACGCGTTCGAATTCAGAAAATTGTCACTGAAAATAATAAGCAAGTCACCGTTTTCAACCGGTATTTTAGTGACAAAAACCCGTATGCGAGATTCAAAAATCGCCCTCCAGGGGGCCGATTTTTTAGTCTCACTGTCACTAAAATACCGGTTGAAATCGGTGAATTGCCTATTATTTTCAGTGACAATTTTCTGAATTCGAACGCCGTGAGACTCAAAAATCGGCCCTCAGGTCTGGACTTAGACTATAGACATACATAAGGTACTTGTAAATGTCCCTCAACTACATGATTCCTACTTTGATTTCAATATAAAACGATACATTACCAATTATTATCTTCTGTATCTCTAAAATAGAAAAATAGACTCCGTCGCTATCCCCAATGTTTCATTTCCCAAGTTTTCATTAGAAGGAACGAGTTTTTATTTAAAAAAAATCGGAAAAATGGATCACTAATCTAACTATTAAGATATTGCAGTATTGCTATTATTTATAGGGTGTTTAGGAACTTTAAAAAAAAATTGAATCGCCCGTGTGGTGACGGGTTAAGAATTTCACCACCCCCTTTCTTCCCGTGGGTGTCGTAGAAGGCGACTATGGAATGGGGTAAATTGTGGCGTAGGCGAGAGGCTGGCAACCTGTCACTGCAATGTCACAGTTTCGTTTTCTTTCAACCCCTTATTTGCCAAGGGTGGCACTGTAACTTTAGTTCATGTGCTCTTCCTACCCCTTTATGGGAAACAGGCGTGATTGTATGTATGTTGTATATATGTATGCATTGAACCAAAAATTGTTCGTCGATGCAATACAATCAAAGGTCAAGAGTTCATCAAGCATAGAAGGAACCCTAAATATTTGATTGGCACACAAAGAGCTGTGTGTTGAGGTCGTTGAGGACATACTGCGACTTTGTGTTGTGCACCTCTTTTAATGAAGTTACCAGCCGTCGCGTCGCAGACCATGTGCGACTGAAATGCGATGGCGGGTACAAACTGAAAATAGGCGAGGTTTTAGTACTTAGAGGAGCATAAAGTACGCTAGAGTACCATCATAGCAACTAATTTGACAGCGTTTTTATTATTCCTGCTCGTTTGACTCCTATAGCATAAACGCCATGATATCATCATAGATTAAAATAACCATTGGGGTTGTCCAAATCGCTATAATCTTAGCTATATCTCAAGTAAGTAGTACACCATTGACATTCAAGTGAGGACCTTATAAATGATGGTATTGACTTTGATTTTTGATTTTCAACCAACCCTGTACATTGTTATAACTGTACGATTTAATAAAATAAATACTTATCAGAAAATTAACAGTTCTTTAACAATATTTCCAGAATTCTCATTGGACATTATAATATTCTACCCAAACGGATGTTACAGGTTTTCAAATGGTCGTCAATGCTCATGAACAACCTAAGCGGGATTAAGTATATTTACCTAATTAGAAACTTCATGCTTCTTTGTCACAAATGCAAATGATATTTAACAATATTCTATTCTTTATTTGATTCTAGCTGTCTCAAATAGCTGACTCAAATCAAATAACAACGCTGTCTACACAAGCATGTACTCAAACATATTCCGTCAACGAAGCAGCTGTAAGCAGACAATCTAAAAATAATTGACACAATCCTTGCTCAAGCTGCATTCGAGTTGCTCAACACAGCTAGAATTTGAGCTGCGATTCGGAAAATCGTGGCCGGGGGGAAATCGGCGCTTTTGTCGTGCACGACACAATCGAATGAGTGCCGAATTGATTTGCGTGAAGAGACGGGGGACGTGTTAAGGTATAACACATGTTTGAACGTGGAGAGCGTGAGTGGAGTTTAAATGTGGCAGATTGTGTTTAATGAGATGTTCTCGTCGACAATTTTTACATCAAAATCAGGGATTTTTTTCCAAAAGGGCTCATATCGTTCAATGAAATTTATACAAAAACGGATCCTCTTGAAAACGCTCCTTTAAAATGTATGGTTGCTGCCACTGTGATTAAAATTTGCAAAAACATGTCTTGTATATCTGTGGCCCATTCTTCCAAGCTACAAGTTACAATTTACAAATGGTAGTCATGTCTAATATGACAAGTTGGAAAGACACTTCCGCTTGTAACTTATAACTTTCAGTTTTGAGAAATGGGCTCCTGGTAGCAAGTTTTTTAGGGAAAAATAGACACATTTTACGCTTCATTATCTGTATTTAAGAGATTGAATTTAGATGTATCCAACGTTCATAAAAAAGAGCATCCGTCTGTCTAAAATTGAATCAAAACAAAGCAATATATCAACCTTAACCGCCCGCACTACGCATTGTGACGTTTTTCTGCCAAAAAATCTCAAACCGGTGATAATATTTCACGCCACTTTATTTATTATTTCCTCAACGTCCTCCGTAGGTTCTGGGGCATTACCGCCGGGAAGACCGTAAATTACCTACGTACTCCTTCAGGGCCCGAGAATTATATGATATTCTGCCATTCCTGGCCCGCAAGGGCAAGTTGGTAAGGAATGCTCAAGGGGGAAAATTATAGGATGACAAACGTCTGTGTGGCGGCTTGATGGCTGAAACGGTAGGCCGTAATGGGTAATTTGAAATTACGTAGCCTTTATTCATAATGTATTTGACAAAAGCGCGCGAGATGTTTGTTTAAAGTGGCAAACGCTCTAATTGTTTGACGCGTATATGGTTATAGATAGGTATTTACATGCATTTAGTGTTTCCGGATTATGGATAAATATATAAATAAATAGAAAAATTAAATATTAGTAGTCACTGGCCAAAGTCAGTAGTCCAAATAAATCTTGTACTTACATAGTCTTACTTATAGTTTTCTTAGTTTATATTCAAACTATCATAGTCGGTACCTAAGCGATCTTTGTGTGTTCTTGGTTTTGAATAAAGCAATTTTTTATTTATTATAAATGTATAAGTAAGCCCAGAACATCGCTTATTAGTAGTATTTAATAAATAATAAAGTAATAATTATCAGTAGTAATATCCCTGAAATCCCTGAATGGCGATGGGATATAATTCAAGAAGGTACAATTAATAGATTGAAGCCGTTTACAACTTTGTGTCAACTCATTGTTATCAAATTTATTTCAAAAAGTTAACATTACACTGGAAGCCCGCTTTCAAAGCAAGGGAAACCTCAATCCCAAAAAAACCAAGGGCACCCCTGTAGGATTATTTACATGTACGGGAAGGTTTAATGAGGGGTATTGTTTTTCAATCGGCCGGTCTCCTGGGCCGTGACGTCACCGGCATAAACAAAATGGCCGTGCGGTTTGCTCGCAAAATCGATGGCTCGCTCGAGGACTAAGTGTTTTTATGCAAAACATCGTGTACGCATTGAGTTTTTTTTTGTGAAAAAGGCTCGACTTGGTAGCTTTTTTTTTGTGCTTGGAATAATTTTGGTCGGTTTTATGCACTCCTTTTTTTACGATAGACCTTTTTTAATTTTCATGAGCTTTTAGAGATTTTGACGCTCCATCAGTCCGTTAGCTGTCTAATTCATAATTTTATACACAAACAATAATTTTAAACGGCATTAATAAATATAAAGCCTGGCCAGAACTATTGTCAGGAGGAGGCTGGACTATTGTCAGAAGGGCGCTGTTATTCTATGTTGGATGACAGTTCAGTTTAGTATGAAGAAAATAGTTTAATGAAATTGGCGCGTGGTCATATACGTCTGGTCAGGCTTTAATTTTGCTACTGGCTCCATTAAATTATTAGGCAATGTACCTCTATTTAGTTTACTACAATAAAAATGAAAAATATAGACAGTTTGAAGCATGTAAAGTAATTTCCTTTCAATCACAAAAATATTTTTACATTTATATCATATTTCATAAAGAAAATCAATCACTTTAATTTTCATATGGTTTCACGGATATATTTCCGCTTTAAAAATTAATACCTGCACGGGTAGCATGGTCGCGCGATAGACGATAAAATATCAGGCCGTCCCTATCGCACTATTAGTAAGTGCGATAGGGACGGCCAGATGTTTTATCATTTATCGCGCGACCATAATTGCCTGCCTGGAGTATACAGGTACATATTAATACTCGTGGTATATTAAATATTTTCCAATAAAACAAATGCAGTATTAAAATATCCTGAATCATCTCGAGTTCGTTAGTGCAAACATTTATTAATGATCGAAATAATTAAATGCATTCAATCATTTTGTTCAGCATTCTCACAAAACCCCGTCAAAATGATGGATGAGTGAATGAACTGTGTATGTAGTCAGGTGTGGCGTTATTTTCTGATGGTATATTAAATAATGAATTTATTTATAAGTTGTTGTTGGCCAACATGGAATACTCTGACAACACGGAGTGTCGTATGTGTGGCGAAGAGGAAGAGACCGTGAGACACCGGCACGTAGTGCAAATGTCACGCCCTCGCCAGACAAAGAATGAAGAACTTTGGACCAAGTTACTTGGAACCAAAGGACTTTAGAGAACTAACCAAGAGCCTCATCATCAAACTCATGAAGATGGTGAAGTTTCTGAATAGCTGAAGGTAGGGGGTAATTGTACAAAAGATCCCAATGGCTCGAAGGGGCCCCACAGATATAATAAGACTGTGTAAGTATATTGCAAGTCTACGTATAGCGGTGTGGGAGAGGCACAGAATTATTCATCCAAAATCGGTAACGCATATCACAGCGAATAACAATTATCATTTAAAATTGCCTTTGCTTTGTTTTTCAGTATTAATATCCTGCAGAATGATACGAACAATGAAACTGGCTGGTTATAATCCTCATTAAAATGAAATCTGCAACGAAACGTGAGCAGACGCGTGTTGTTTTATTGTATTAGTTTTGGAACGCAACATACTTAAAATTTGGAACTACATTATATTCCGTGGAACGGGAATTGTAATTAAGTTTACATTAATAAAGTTTAATGACATCCAGTTTGTCGGAGCAAATTAAATCTTGCGCCCGAGAAGAATGCTTTGATAAATAAATATCGGGTTCACAAAACGAAACGAATTAATTGTGTTGTGCCCGGTTTCTCGAAGGATCTTATTTATTTTCTTAAAGTAAATTTGACTTTTGATTTGAAGGTGGACGTGGTATTTGAGTCAGCATTTATTTTAATATTAAATTAAATTGTTTATATCTCTAGTTCAAAGAAATACGCGTAATTTAAGTAGGAGTTGGCAAGTGAAATTATCCTTAAGCACTAATTATTGACAAGAAATCTGGAAACCTCTTTTGTTGTAACTTTTATCTCGTTGAAACTAATGGACTGTAAAATGGACGAAGCAAATTATGAAAACAACCGAACGGATGATACCGATATCAAAACGTTACCTCCGGATACTGCATCGTGTAAGCGCACAGAAATTACTACCCCTTTAAATGCAAATGCGGTCATTTATTTAATTTTCCACTTTTGCAGCGATAAAATCTGACGTTTCAATCGCGCGACAGAAGATAAAATCGCGTTTTATCGCCGGAATTAACATAATTGCCGCGTTATAGGCATTCGATCTCTTTGCTAATTTCAATTCCGTGATCTGGGATTACTCTAGTTCGTCTCCGCTTCGTTTGATGCCAATTTATTGTTTTCAATTTTTTATATGGGCTCTCAAATGAATATTACGTGGAATATAGTTCAGTGAATTGGAATTATTGGCAGTAACTTTATGAGATTATTGAAGTTAGAACTCTAACGTAATATTGTTTTATAAGAACTTCTCTTCTAACAGTGATTGTTAGAATATTTATTATTAAAATTAAACACAACACTCAAAGAAATGAGCTGGAGAGTAATTTGTTGTATTATATGAAAATGATAATTAAGTATTTGTTTCCTTTATGTATTATGGTGGTACAGGTAATAATTATGATGGATATACGAGTACTTAATTTTTATTATTTCAACCAAGAATCCTGAATGTGGACTCCTTAAGCTAAATCTTGAATTTAAGCCAAGTCACCAGCACAGAAACTCTAACTGATAAAAATCGTAACTGTTAATCCTCTCAAATGTTGTATGGACCGCAAATGGAGGCCACAACGCTATCTGTACAGAGCGGTACGAATCCGGGGCCACCGGTAACCGTGTTTCGTGTGGCGCAAGTGCTGTGCAAATTCAGTTAAATGCACATATTCAAGTTTAACTTGCAAACAACAAAACAAGGTTTACAAAGTGTGTTCTAGGAAACTACCTTGTGGCACTCCTCAAGAATTATAATGTATCTTGTGTTCATAGTGAAATTTGTCAGTAAAGAGCCAAGTCCGCTATATATACTTATTAGATATTAGATTTATAAGCTTCATTCCGTTTCTAATACTTACAATAAAACTAAACATAACTTAAAAGGAAGTCTAATTCTATCGAAAGTATCTGATTAATAATATTTGTTATTTCATGCTCTGAAAGTGGTTCAGCGTTTACTTATGAAACGGGTTACACATGAAACGTTCCAATTCATGGACTGCTTACCATTTTTTTTTTTTTTTTTAGATAGCCCGTTTATGTGTCCCACTGCTGGGCAAAGGCCTCTCCCCGTGATTTCCACAGCTCCCGTTGGTGTGCTATTTCTGGCCAATTAGTCATGAAGGTGTCAAAGTCGTCCCGCCATCTCCGTCCAACCAACGTCGTCGTCGTCGTATTACCAATTTAAATTCGATTAATAATGAATTTTCTAATTTTTTACCTACTGATTTTTGTGTTCAGAAATTTCTTTGCAATTCGCGAAATAACAAAATTAATTTCTAGATCTTGAGTCCATGGTCCATGGATTTTCGTAAAGCCTGATGCCATCGATTATTCTGTCATATTTTTAACCTCTTTCAAGTTTAAACCTTCATTTCAAGGAATGTGCTATCAGAAGTAATTTAAGTAAGTTAGATAAAATCTTGTACCTAATATTGTTAAACATAGTAAATGACCCACTTGTACCACACGCTAACCGCAGACTTTAATCCCGGTTCCAACGTCCGATTGCGATCGGCCACACCTGCAACTGGAAAGGTATCATCGACATTTGTCACTGAATACTGCCAATAGAGCCCAACGATGTTCGTCAAATTCTCTTGCCTCGTCTAGTCTGTGGCTTGTCACTGTTGCGTTCGTAAAACATTTTGATGACAAACTGAGAGAAATTTGCATTGTGAATTTAACAAGTTCGACTTGTTGCGGTTTATCCGTTTGAATCAGCCAAACGTATGTTTAAAACAATATGTGTCAGGTTGTTTTTATAAAATCGACTTGTTGATTCAAATATATTGCCGATTCAAATGACAAGTAGCTTGTTGTTTGAACCAAAGAGCACGTAGGCGCTATTTTAACCAAAAAACTTGTTGAACGAACATGAAAACTGGTTGTCTTTTCTCTCAGTGCAATGATATCATAGAGTATATCCACTCATATGCTTTTAAGGTTAATATTATGTACATAATAGATTCCAGTTAAAAGTATATATGTTACCTAAGTGGCTATACATATGTATGTCTGTAGGTAAATAATCAGACCATTTGACAAATTATTGATGAAAAATATCACGTTGTTTACATTAAAATTTGACCTTGGGTCTAATTTTCAAAAATGTAAGAGTCATGACATAATATTGTCTTCGGTTACCGCGACAGTTACTCATGAAATAAAACTATGGAAACGGATTAAATTCTTCCCATTCATCATACGCGATTTAACCTGTTTCCATAGTTTTATTTCATGAGTCATAACGTAAGTTAGAAGCAGCATTTTGTCAATCTTCTATAAAATTATCATGTTTAATTAACCCTTGATCTAGCGGGGCTCTCAAAGTCGTTGCAAACATAACTTGTTCTGTTATAAGTATATAATTTGTTGTTTGTAAGTCTTAATAACCGTTCTTACCTATTTTCTGTATTTTATAATCTTTTTAGGGTTCCGTAGTCAACTAGGAACCCTTATAGTTTCGCCATGTCTGTCTGTCCGTCCGTCCGTCCGTCCGTCCGTCCGTCCGACCGCGGATAATCTCAGTAACCGTAAGCACTAGAAATCTGAAATTTGGTACCAATATGTATATCAATCACGCCAACAAAGTGCAAAAATAAAAAATGGAAAAAAATGTTTTATGGTACCCCCCTACATGTAAAGTGGGGGCTGATATATTTTTTCATTCCAACCCCAACGTGTGATATATTGTTGGATAGGTATTTAAAAATTAGTAAGGGTTTACTAAGATCGTTTTTTGATAATATTAATATTTTCGGAAATAATCGCTCTTAAAGTAAAAAAAAGTGCGTCCCCCCCCTCTAACTTTTGAACCATATGTTTAAAAAATATGAAAAAAATCACAAAAGTAGAACTTTATAAAGACTTTCTAGGAAAATTGTTTTGAACTTGATAAGCTCAGTAGTTTTTGAGAAAAATACGGAAAACTACGGAACCCTACACTGAGCGTGGCCCGACACGCTCTCGGCCGGTTTTTACTCAAAATAGGTACGTCAGTTATAAAGTCAAGCCAGTTAAAGAGCGACATTTTGAACACAATAGCGCTCAAGTGTATCAATAACAGCAGTTATCGCTTGACATTTGCATTGCCGAAGGGTCAGCTTCAAAAGAACCGGCATCCAATGCAAAAGAACGAAGCACTCAATGCGAATGAAATGAATTGTGACATTTTTGTTGAATGTGCCAAATATTTTTATCGGATTCGGTTCGAGGATTTCTTTCAGATTTTGTGCTGTTTTAATATTTAATATTCTTTTTTAATATTCTTAATTTAGTGTTTGTTACAAATGTTTTGAATGAATGCGTTCTTAGCTTGATCGATTATTTACATCTAACCTAACAATATTTTTTTTTTAATTTGCCGTAATGAGTAAAAATTTGGCTGTAATATCTAAGTCACAAATGACATCAAAGGCCTAAACTGTATATACTGTTTCAAGGAAATTGTACCATATTTGAACTTTATGAGTAGGTATGAGTGAGTCAAATGTTATATATCCATACGTATGTTACATTACTATGATAAGTAAATATTTACTCAAGTTTCTTGTCAATTCACCGATATAGATTTCAAGTGAATTTCCAAAGCGCTGCTTGGCGCAATATTTCCTATAATAACACACCTACAGTCTTTCTTTTAAACGTATTTTAATACATCTGCGAACAGCATAGTTTGACAAGGGAACAAATCAAATTATTACTATTTTTTTTTTACTTTTAAGCATAAGCAGAAGACACGAGTTAGATTCCTGGTATATTATATCCAATAGTTTATGTTTAGGCCAAAGCAAAGATGAATGGACTGTGTGAACAATGATATGAGAGTGATATGTATTAGTATGAAAATGACCGCTGATAGAGAGGAATGAAAGAAAAAGATCTGCTGCGCCGACTCCAATTAATGGGAAAAGGGCAGGGGAATGATGATGATTTCCCATAGTTTATGTATAGTATTAAGAAAACAAAGCAAAATGTAAACACTCTTACATCCCTTTGGAACACGAAGCTACAAGGAACATTAAGTAATTAATGAGTTCGTGCTAAAGCTTCATTTAAATCTGTCTAAGGATTAAATACCTAGCTGCAAGCAAAAAAAAAAGAAATCGGTAGTAAGCTCAAGCCAGTGGAAGCGATGGAAAAAGTTCCTGACCGTTTTCTTTTAGCGGCCTCTAAAACTTCGAGGTACGAACTACTTTCGCTTTATTTTTTTTAAGGTTTCTGGACCAAACTGGTCATACATCATGGAGCTTGTTGTTAGAACTTTTAACTTATAAACCTTTTAACACATTCGTGGACACGTATGCTATATTATCATACGCGTAATCATTTGTTTCCTTTGGTCTATGACAGATGACGTCACTAGCCGTCCGTGAACGTGTTAATAAATTTAATTTAAGACTGAGTTTAGATTACACCTATATTAAAGGTATTTTTTAATTTTTTTTATTGAGTAGATATTGGAATTTCTAGAATTTATGACCCCTATGTTTGAACGCCACAATCATTCGACGAAAGTGCGACGGTTAATTACACGTATCGACATTTTTATGGTCAATAATTGCATGTTACCGATACATAATTATTACATACACGATATTTATAGCCCACTTATTTGCATAAGTGTGTGTGTTTTTTTTTTTGTTTTTCGTGTATACTTTATAACATCGTTAACAATTAACTTTTAAAGCACTGTTTTCATCAGTAAAGTTTTTTTGGACCTTTTCCCTGTATTTATTTACGCAACTTTATAATTATGTTTTATTTTTCAAGATGGCCGACTTAGTGATATTGGCAGCGAGGAGCATCGCCCGTCACTGGCATTGAATAATGGAAACCTTTCAATCGATTCCTTCGTAATTCAAACCGAGGACCCTTGTTTTTATGCCTTGTTGTTTTTATAATTTAGCTTTTTTATACCGACTGATGATTACCTAACAATGTCATAGCTTTTTGAGTTTTGAATGATTCACGGTTATTTTCATTAGACTTATATTGACCGGGATATAGACCGTGATTACCTTTTTGATTTTTGTCGAGCTCCCGATATTTCGACGCAGTTGCATGAGTTTTCCGTGATCATGATGCATGCAACTGCGTCGAAATATCGGGAGCTCGACAAAAAACAAAAAGGTAATCACGGTCTATATCCCGGTCAATATAAGTCTAATGTCATAGCTTTCAAAGAATTGCTGAATTAAAACAATTCCGTGTTTCTTCTTTAACCTTCTTCAACTTCATTAGTTATTATCGAATCGATCATCATTTGGACTTTTCTATATTCCTATTTTGCTGTTTTTAATATATTACGCTATTACCGCTTATTTTTTAAATAATAAACACGTTCAAATGCTTATCGTTTATATTATTGTCAAAATATTCCTTTATTTCATGAAACAAAATGAGCGTTAGCAATACAAGCACAAAAAGGAGGTCACTGCGTAATTTTATATCATTCGTCCTTTCTCCTTTACTCTTGTTTTATGATAGAATTGATAGAACTGAGTGAAAGAGACAGCACGTTTGTATTCAATTTGAATCTTCGCAGTATCTGCCCCACGTTGGGCGCCAAATATCATTAGGTGAAACTCGGATCCTCTCCGATTAGAAGATTCGATTTACTTCCGTAAGATATACGAGTGTGTGCTTATCTCGATAAGTCTGGAGCTTGGGTTATATTTTAAGTCTGTAAAAAAGTGATTGATAGTTTCCTTCTTGGACATAATATATATTAATTTCGTTCTAGTAGTAATATTTTAGACCCCAATTAAAGATATTTGTTATTCTTCTGCTTCTTAAATATAGGTGTCACGTGAAGTGGCGAAAATTACATTTTTGGTTGAAGCAACATCCTATTCGTACCTAACTGATATATTTGATTCATATCTTATATATCTATCGTATCTTGAGCCATTATTTGGATTTTCTGAAAATTTTCATCGAGACAATTGGATAGCAACAATCTAATCCATAAAGCCTTCCTACGAATATATTTTTCTTGGTTAAATAATGCATTATCGTAATCGTTCAGAGTACCTAATATCGTGAATAATAAATGTATTTTGCCTGTGTGGTGACGGGTTAAGAATTTCACCACCCCCTTTTTTCCCGTGGGTGTCGTAGAAGGCGACTATGGGATATGGGTTAAATTGTGGCGTAGGCGAGAGGCTGGCAACCTGTCACTGCAATGCCACAGTTTCGTTTTCAACCCCTTATTTGCAACTGAAGCTTTAGTAGTTTTCATGTGATCTTACCCCTTTATGGGATACAGGCATTATATGAGTGGCACTGAAGCTGTAGTAGTTTTCATGTGATCTGCCTACCCCTTTATGGGATACAGGCGTGATTATATGTATGTATGTATGTATGTTATTTTGCAGGACCTATTTTGTTCCTTTACAGTGTAAGGTGAGGGTTCGGAGTAGAGAGGAAACGATTGTTTAGATTAAATGATGATTTAATACTGCTATCGTACATGAGTAGTAGTCCTTACATACATACATACAATCACGCCTGCATCCCACGATACGATACGATACTATATATAACTTATCAGCTATGTACATAATTATACCTAGTACACACTACAAGAGATTATGAATCAATATTTTTATATCCCATTCCTATATATTTATATCTCGATGCTACATTCATTAATCATCCAAAGGGCCTTATTACAGCCGAAGGTTGGTCTTAAGATCCATAATTCCGACCGAAATAGAAACAAATCCCATCAGTTCGCAATCAGCGAACAGTGGGTCGTCAAACATTGTTACAATAATCCGGTACCTCGGGCGTCTTTTCGGGTCCCTCGTCGATTTCACGCATCGCCGCTCCACCAGAGACGAGTTTTTTTACTTTTTAAAAGTGTAGTGGAAGCGAAAAAGTAAAATCATTAGTGCAGGGAGGTTATTGGATAGGATGTGTGCGTGGACGGTGCAATCTAAGGGGAAATAGGTTACTGTTAAGGGCAGTACGAAACAAGTGGAGTAGATCCGTATGTATCAAACTGTATAACAGATATTCATGTACCTTCCTTGGTATTACTTCTAAACCAAGTCAAATTTTACTCGTGTTTTATTAGTTTAGGGGAGGAAAGCTTGCTAGACTCATAATCTGATAATCGTTAATCACACCAAACTAAGAATTTATATTGTGAAGATTGTCAGTTATCAGTTCCAGTCCTTAACACATAATAATTTGAAAGGATCGGACAAACGCCCGTTATTTCAAAAATGTAACCCCGTACAGCAGCAAAAAAATTGTAAGTGTTTTATAAATTTATTGGACCATATAATTTATATCCAGTGACAAATTAGTTAATGATTATTATTACGAAAATTACTTTCGCCAATAAAATAGAATGACCAAAATTTTTTCTAAATTTATAACGATGTGAATTTAGGACCCATTTATGCGTTGAAAAAGTCCGTTTACAGTCTACGGACGTCATAGGGGCATATGTGTTTCTAAAGAGACATCGTCAAAAGCCTGACAAATGTGATCGAAATATTACGTATTTAATCTAAATGGCCAGTAGTAAACAATGTCATCGAAATGAAGTATGAGTATGTATTTATCGGATTTGATGATATCCTATATGAAGTAGGTAAATATTGATAAATTAGTTTTACTCAATAGATAAAAATTCAATATAAAATATTCATAATTGTTTGTTGGTCACAATCATGGTCATCAGAAAGGGTTGGGACCGTCTAAATAGATATTTTGTGTCACAGTGTTATTTAAAAAATCTTATAAAATAAAAAAATGTTAACATCATAAAATAAGGAAGTCTCTACTGTACGGAACAGAGTTACATTTTCGAAATGACGGGCGTTTGTCCGATCCTTGATAATTTGATACTATCGACTAATGAATCAACGGAAGAGGTAAATCAAAGAAAAGGCTAAAGAAAAGGCTGAAAATAATGACGATATAGAGATATGGAAAAGGAAGACTTACTGCGACTACCCCTAATGAATAGGATAAGGAGAAGCGAATGATGATGATTTACCAGTAATATGCCTTATTCTGATCTCTACGCTAAGACAAGTATTAACTAAAAAAATGTAGCGAAGAAATCAACGCTAATGTCGCTATTGTCGCTAAACATCGTAAAGGATATTACGTCAACTAAATTATACAAGTACCACTTCAAATCAAGACGCTAAACATTGCAACAGTTTACACGATAGTGACGTCTTGCGATTTTCGAAACTATCAAGTTAGAACACGTTCCAGTAAGTATTTCCCCAGGAGGGAACTTGAGCGAGCGCACGAGTTTACAGCGATATTAATGGCTCGATTTTATACTGAGCACAACGTTTCTAGACAAGCCGCAGTAGATAAATGGGAACAGTATAGAATTTTAGTTTAACTAGACAAGATGCTAGACGGGATTACGAGTAATGGCGCTTTGTTTGGGTTGTATTAAAATTCGCAGACGCCGGTTGATGAAACTAAAATAATTCTACTTAGTACTGATAAACTATTTTGGTGATGAAAAGCTAATGGTAATCGAATCAATATTTACGAAGTGAAGTCTTGTTCAGTACATCTTAGGAGGCAAAACGATCACTGCCGCCCAGTGAACCCGCAACACCAGTAGGATTGGAGGTGCATTGCCTGCCTTCAAGATAGGGTGTACGCTCTTTTCTTGAAGATTTGAAGGTCCTATCGATCCGGAAATACCGCAGGTGACAATTAATTCCACAGTTTAGCTGTGCGAGGGTTTTGCTGCCAAACCTAAGTGACATTTAGTGTCAATTTGTGAGTCTCCTAAAGCGCCATGTGATTATTCCCAAAAACATTCAGCTAAGTTTCAATTGAAACTATAAAATGTTCTTTGATAAGTCCTAAAAATTATAATACTTATTGACTTCTATTTTCTGGATATCTAATCTCTGTCACAGAAAAATCTTGAAAAAATCTCATCGTCTTTACGTTTCCTTTCGTTCACGTTTCCACTCATCTGTTAGTAAAACCGACGGAACAGAAGCAACCGTCACGCCACGCCGCGTGTGATATACACCGCTCGTTGCGCTAAGAGTCTTGTCTTTCATGATTTAATACCGCCTCTAGCGGGCATTATACCTGGCCTTCTAGCCCATCACTCACTAGCGCACGCTTTAGCTCAACCTTAAACTTGACCTACACAACTGTAACTACTACAAGTGAACGTGGATCAGACTTAAACTGGTTAATACTTCAGGGAATGCAGAAGAATATAAGCGCACACGTGTGGGCAATTTCTTTTATTCCGATGTAACTATAGTGTTTGTGGGTTAGTATAAAGAATTCACAGTGCCAAGTAAATCTATGGGCACTTATCTAAATGTGACAGATGTTATATTCACGGCGTAAACGATGTAGATAATAAAATTCTTGGGACGGGTACGAAAATCTGGGACGTATTTAAGTGGGATGAAACCTTAATTTTCTTAAATCCGTTATACGTGAAAAGGCGATAAACCAGATAAAATATAGATACTTAAATCTTTTTTAATAAAGGATAGTCTATAATAATATGTATATTTTGTTGAATTGTCCTTGATGTGTTGCTATCGCTTTAATTTTGAAAGTCACCCAAGTAGATTTAATAAGATATGTATATAAGTACTTGAACTAAATACTTGAATTACCTACTCTGAATGAATACCTTGTTAATAGCATTAACCCGTAGCTGCCTAAGCATCTAAGCGTCGTGGTTGCGAAATTAATAGCCCTAGCCACAAGCTGGAAAGATAAACCAACTCGTAACATGTCACTTCCAGACCTTGTTTAAGTTAATGAGTTTCTAGTATTTGATTAATTTTATTAATATTAAATATCTTATGATTTAAAGCTACATCATGAGATGCATACTTTCTGCAGCGAATTATTTTTTATTATAGGTCTTATTAAACTTTAAAGATCTTGTTTACTTTCTTAAACCCTTAAGTGGACAATGTTCGACCTGAAGAGCATAACCATTGACCCTCTTTTTATATTTTTATCCGAAACTAAATCATTAGAAATATTGAGACATGACACGACCATTCAATGATTATTAATCATTAGACTCGACCATGACTAGTTTGCACCAAATTAAGGGGGTTGAATTTTAATTTCAAATCAAAAATCAAATCAAATCGTTTATTTGCAAGAATACAGTCAAGTAGATGGTATCAAACAAATGTAAAGTGCAGTGTATTCAGCCAGCTAGAGGGCATGCAAAATCTTATAGAAAACTAGGTTCATACAGCGTTTCTTATAACTATGACTAGAATTTATGACTATCATGCAGCATGCATAATAAACATCCTACAATTACTTATACTTAATTAATACATGTGCGGCATATAGTTTAAATATTCTTTTATAGAGTAAAAAGCGTTTTGCACCAAAAAATCTAATAAATATTTCCTAAATAGCGGCATTTCAGATTCCCTTATTGAGTTAGGTAACTTATTGTAAATTTTAGGCGCCATCCCGTAAACACTCTTTGCACGCAAGGCTGTTTTGAATTTACACACCTATTATGGTAAATTAGTCATGTGGCAGAAGATGAAAGTTGGTTATTTTATTCAGGTCAATAAATAATATGGAGATTTCTTACAACTCTCTCTTGACCCGAAATCCTATATCCTTTCGCAATTTGTGCTCCAGTTACTTTGCGAGGCCGATTCAATAACTATTTCGGGTGAAATCAAATATCACATAACGACATTGCAAATACCTAATATAGGAAAGCTCATTTTTCTGTACAGAACTCTTTTGACCTTTGACTAAAGCACGCCACTCACCAGTGTTGCTCGGCAGAATATGGAAAGGAAATCTCGTTCGTACTACGAGTGTTTCAAACTTCTACCTTATAAATTATGAACATGGTTGAAAATCAAACAACAGCCAATGATTAGAATTTGCGCTGAGTCGAATTTGAACCTTTCGGATTATAAACAAGGTTGAAAAAACAGTTGCCAATGTTTAGGATTTCTGTTTAGTGGAATTTGGGCTTTGTGAATTAAAATCAAGGTTGGAAATGAAACTATAATAAACAGTGGTGCGAGTTTGTAAGAAACTTGATGTGTGGTTGACCTGTTTCAACGTTGTTGAGTAGCTTGTAAAGTTGTATGTTAGGATTTTTACTTATGTAAAGTACGATAGTACTAAATATTACAGAATAAATAAATTACAATTATGTATTAGGATTAAAGAATGTTACATAACATCTAGTACATTTTTGGTCATCAGTCATCACTAAAAATCACAAAAATACTTGTTGGTATAGGGAACAGGCATATTAACAATTGCGGTGCGGCAATTAAATCTAAATTAACCATACTTTGTACAAGGTTTTTCGACCCAATAGCTCAACGAACATGTTTAAAGTACAACGCTGTACTTTTCTTCAAGTTTTTTTTTTATACTACGTCGGTGGCAAACAAGCATACGGCCCGCCTGATGTAAAGCGGGGACCGTAAACTATGGACGCCTGCAACTCAAACAGTGTCACATGCGCGTTGCCAACCCATTAGAAACTTGTACATTCCCTTTTGCTGTGTTAAGTACACAGCAAAAAGGAGTGTACAAGTTCTAAGGAGGGTTCGGGTTGCCGACGACTCAAAGGACAATAGACGGAACAAGTTAGTTCCGTAAGTCTTCCCGTCATCAGCACACCGCACCCTCGTTGAGCTCTGGCAGCCTTACTCACCGACAGGAACACAACACTATGAGTAGGGTCTAGTGCTATTTGGCTGCGGTCTTCTGTAAGGCGGAGGTACTTCCCCAGTTGGGCTCTGCTCTAGATTCGAGCGAGACGATATCCGCTGTGCTGTGCCCTACCACACAAAGCGGAATATCAGTCGCTATGCCCTGCCTCCTACAGTAAAAGATCGATTCAATGTGCTTATTTGTATCTCTAAACTATACCAATGTTCCAAGCAAAATTAGAATCACACAGGTACCCAGTAACTTAGTCAATACAAACTAGAGTAGAGTACTAACACCAAACACATAACAGTCTAATCAAAAGTTACCCTCAAAAGACGAATACAAGTCTAAAGACAATTAAAGCTAACGTCACGTGTGTTATAGCGGCGCGCCGCGCTCCATAATAAATCGACTACGGAGACAAACAACGTACATTTACTTAGTCTCAACGTAAATTAACTTGTTAACGTACCTGGGTGACATGCCAAACTTGACGTCTTGCCTAATCATTTAAGTTTGGAGGTTAACCGTGACAATCTGTGAAGCTTCTTTGACTTTTGCGTGTGAGGTGAAAATTGTGAAAATGTCGTTGTTGTAATTGTGTTGTCAATCTTTGGTTAAATTACTACCTTGGAAAATTTAATGGATTTTCAAAATTTGGGATAAGCAAGGTACCTACTCTACCCCATTTTTAATTACATTTTTAGTTGTATTGCAATTTTAAGTTATAAAATAAGTATTGTGATGTTTCAAGAAATCTTAGATGAATATAATGTAACAGAGGCGCTTTTTAGGGTTCCGTAGTCAACTAGGAACCCTTATAGTTTCGCCATGTCTGTCCGTCCGTCCGTCCGTCCGTCCGTCCGTCCGTCCGTCCGTCCGTCCGTCCGTCCGTCCGTCCGTCCGTCCGCGGATAATCTCAGTAACCGTTAGCACTAGAAAGCTGCAATTTGGTACCAATATGTATATCAATCACGCCAACAAAGTGCAAAAATGAAAAATGGAAAAAAATGTTTCATTAGGGTATCCCCCCTACATGTAAAGTGGGGGCTGATATTTTTTTTAATTCCAACCCCAACGTGTGATATGTTGTTAGATAGGTATTTAAAAATGAATAAGGGTTTACTAAGATCGTTTTTTGATAATATTAATATTTTCGGAAATAATCGCTCCTAAAGGAAGAAAAAGTGCGCCCCCCCTCCTCTAACTTTTGAACCATATGTTTAAAAAATATGAAAAAAATCACAAAAGTAGAACTTCATAAAGACTTTCTAGGAAAATTGTTTTGAACTTGATGGGTTTAGTAGTTTTTGAGAAAAATACGAAACACTACGGAACCCTACACTGAGCGTGGCCCGACACGCTCTTGGCCGATTTTTTAAGTTACAAGGACAAACGGTAGTATTTTCTTGATAGATGAAATTAGCTAAACAATAAGTATATTTTCAAATAGTCAGCGGACCTGGCGTTCCTTAAAAAAATATTGTTGTAGAACTAATATAACGGAAGTTATTTGTAAAAAAATAGTAAAAAGAGATGTTGTTGCTATGAGTGTTTTATTTGAAGTGACGGCTATACAAAAATATATCAAAAAATAGAACAATAGAACTAGAACTTATAAAAAACGATATTTGTCAGCACAAAAGAGGTTACAAACTACAACAGCCGCCCTTAATCGACGTTGTGCTAGACAAACACAAAACAAGAACTTAAGTTTCTAATCCTAAGTTAAGTATACACCTTTTATGTACTATAGGCCCTAGTGGCTTAGTAAGTACATCGGCAGGCATATCACTACTTTTGATATATTCTAATTTCACAACATTATTAGAGACCTTCTCCCTAATGAAATGAAACCTGCAGTCGATGTGCTTCGACCTGTTGTGGTGTACAGGATTTCGAACGAGATTGATGGCACTCTGACTGTCAGAAGCTAAGTTAACTATATGCAATTTACCTGTTATTTCCTGGATAAATCGACGTAAATAGCATGCTTCCTTCGTGGCAGATGCTAATGCCATATATTCACTTTCGGCTGATGATAAGGCAACCGTAGGCTGCTTCTTCGACTGCCAGGATACAGGGCATCCACTCAACTTGAAGGCGTAACCCGTATACGACCTTCTGTCCATCGTACAATTGGCCCAGTCCGCGTCGCTAAAGCCTTTTAAAGGTTCTCCAGTCCTCCTGTAAACCAACGCATAGTTAATAGTACCCTTCAGGTACTGCAGAATCCTCTTAGCCGCATTCCAGTGTTCCTTTGTATAACACGTATTGAATTGGCTTAGATAACTCGTAGCGTAAGCGATATCGGGTCGTGAGTTTACCGTCAGATACATCAGGCATCCTATTAAATTCTGATAGGGATAAGACTCACCGACTTCACCATCTTTCCTCCTTTCCATATTCTTTTTAACCAAAGGAGTATCCACAGTCTTACAATCCTTCATGTTAAACTTTTCCAGTAAAGAAAGAATATAATTTCGCTGATTTATTTTAATA
The DNA here is from genome assembly GCF_023078275.1 of Leguminivora glycinivorella. Taxonomy (NCBI): domain Eukaryota; kingdom Metazoa; phylum Arthropoda; class Insecta; order Lepidoptera; family Tortricidae; genus Leguminivora; species Leguminivora glycinivorella. The sequence goes on from NC_062977.1 coordinate 2,112,789, forward strand.
CAGCCGGAATTGCACTCTACTTGTAATCCCAAATAACATTTTAATATTCCGAGATCTTTTAAAGAAAAATATTTCGACAAATCTTTCTTGACAATGTCAAACGTTGAATCACTTTTATAGAAGACAATTATGTCATCGACAAATATTCCCAATATAACGAGTTCCTTACCAAAAAGTTTCGTATATACGCAAGGTTCGGAAGGAGTTCCTGTAAAACCTATTTTTAAAAGCGTTTCATTCAACTTTTTGTTCCATGCTCGTGGTGCCTGTTTAAGGCCGTAAAGGGATTTCTTCAATAAACAAACCTTGTTTTCCTTGCCTTTTTCGATGAAACCAAGAGGTTGTTCCATAAAAACCTCTTCTTCTAAGTCTCCGTTTAGGAACGCGGTATCAACGTCCAAGTGCTTCATTCTTAACCCCATCTCTGCAGCTAACGCGAATAAAGTGCGAAGGGAAGAATGTCGAATCACTGGTGCGAATGTCTCGTCGTAGTCAACTCCTTCAACTTGATGAAAACCTTTGACAACGAGTCTCGCCTTATATTTCGTTACGTTACCGTATGCGTCCTTTTTTATCTTGTAGACCCATTTACATGGTATGACCTTTTTATCAGGTTTATCAACTAGGTCCCATGTGTGGAGCTTCTTCAGTGAACGATACTCATCAGCCATAGCATGTTTCCACTTGTCTGCATCATCGGCATGAGTAGCTTCATAGTAAGTCATAGGTTCTCTAGAGTCAGTCGACACATTGTATGTCAGGAAGTCTGGTGGTTTCCTATCTCTAGCAGGATATCTCGGTTCAGGAAGAGATTCCTCGTCCACACTAACTGGCTCTTCTTCCGCACTAGGCAGCCTCTGTTCAATGGAGGGCTCTGGCTCTTCCATACATACTGAATCTTCGGCGCTCTCTAGATTTATCGGTGAAGGTAGTGGTGGCGGTGGTGCAGGCTCGTCACAGTCATAAAAATGACAGTCTTCAGGCTCAGCTTCTCTTCTATCTTCGAACAGTAAGATAGAGTCTGACTGTGCCTCAGGTTCAGCCGACCTCTGCTTCAGCGCTGTGAAACAATTCTCAAAAAAGGTTGCATTTCTGGACGTAAACATTTTCCGTGGGTTAGCAGGATCCCTAAATATATAAGTACCTGGATTTTCTGAATAACCAACGAAAATCGCTTCCTGTGCCTTGACATCTAATTTCCTCCTGTGACACGAGGGTACATGGACAAGTGCTCTACATCCAAACACTTTCAGGTGACTGACATCACATCTGCGACCATACCATCTGTCATAAGGAATTTGTCCACCTAAGGCTCGATGAGGAGACCTATTCTTCAGGTATACGGCAACTTGAAATGCGTCTTCCCAGAATGCTTTCGGCAGTGAACTTTCAGCTAGCAACGTCCTCGCCTTCTCTGTAACCGAACGATGTGTGCGTTCCGCGACTCCAACCTGCTGAGGACTGTAAGGCGTCGTCGTTTGATGTTGGATACCTTTCGAAGCAAGATAATCAACAAACTCTTTATTAACAAACTCTTTACCTCCATCAGTCCTAACAGCTTTTATTTTCTTGTCTAATTGATTTTCAACAAAAGTTTGAAACAAACAGAATTTATTCTTTACATCAATTTTGGAAGAAATAAAATAAGCAAATACCTTTCTCGTATAATCGTCTACTATGGTTAACATATACCTATTTCCTTGAAAAGAGGTTGTAGACACTGGTCCCATGAGATCCATATGAATCAGTTCTAAAGGGGAAGTAGCCCTATTAAACGCTACCTTTTTGAAAGGTTTTCTCGCTTGTTTACCTTCCACGCAAGCGATGCAACTATTTTTATCTACTACTGAATACTTTACGCCTACCTCGTGATTCTTCAGTTGGTTCATGCCTATGCGACACAAATGTCCAAGCCTCCTATGCCAAAGTTTATAACTATCCTGACAGTCAGAGTGCACATCCTGTGTCATAAAATTATATGCCACATTCTCGGGAACATTGACAGTACCGTCTAAAACGTACAGTCCACCACAGGGCGAGGCATGAGCAACAGATTCACCTGTAAAACGAAAATTATCAGTTTTATAAAAATTACATCCATTTATATCAAAAACACATATAAAACCCTTCTGAACAGTTTTGTATACAGACAACAAATTAGCTTTTAAATCAGGCACATAATCAACGTCACTGATCTTGTTGACAACGTTCTCGGGTGTGTTTAAAGAAATGTTTCCAACTCCGCAGCACTTTATCTGTTCTCCGTTTGCGACAGTAACGGTAACTTTATTCTGTATCGTGAAATTTTGAAACCAATCTCGCCTAGAAGTCATGTGTCTTGTGCAGCCTGAGTCTACATAAATGACGTCCTTACTTGAGGTGCCAGAAGTATTAAGAGCTTTTGTTACCTCATTAGCTTTCTCTTTCTTCCTTCTCATTGGACAGTCTGGTCGCTTATGTCCAGGCATCTTGCACTCGTAACAAACTATTTCCTTCTTGTTTGACTTCGGTTTCTTCTTCGCATTAAAAACAGATTCCGTAGGTGTAGCCGCATCCTTGGACATCTCATTCAGCAGTTTTGTCTTAACTAAATCTGTAGTCACGTCTACATTGCAGTTTTCTAAAGCCATGATGAGAGGTTCGTATTTTGGGGTAAGACCTCCCAAAAGTATAGCAGCAATAGACTTATCTTCTAAGACTACATCGATATCTGCCAGATCCTGTGCGGTTGACATAACTGCGTTAATGTACAGTTCGATATTCGAAAAGTCGGACAGACTCAACCTGTACAGTTTTCGCTCTAAAGCAAGCCTTCGTCCCATTCCCTTATCCTCAAAAGCTTTCTGCAAGGATTTCCATGCTTCGGCTGCGGTTTTCGCACATCTCACATGAGTGATAGCCGCACCATCTACTGTCAAGCATATCTTTGCCAGGGCTTTCGAATCTTTGCGTACCTTAGTAGAGGCAGGGGTCGTGTCTTCCTCAGGGTAGCCACCGATTGTCTCCCACAAATCCTCGTGAAGTAGGTAATTGCGCATCTTAAACTTCCATGCAGGGTATCCCTCTTTGCTTCTCAAGCAAAACGATGGAATAGATGAGCTCGAATGGGAATTCGAAACACTCGAAGCATCTCCTGTTTCGTGTGACATATTTACGATTTTCAAATCACACAAACACTAAACTCAATTATTTTACTAATACACTTTTCACAATAAACTTTTCGTTATTAATTATAGCATTCTCGTGCTGATAACGTGTTGTAGAACTAATATAACGGAAGTTATTTGTAAAAAAATAGTAAAAAGAGATGTTGTTGCTATGAGTGTTTTATTTGAAGTGACGGCTATACAAAAATATATCAAAAAATAGAACAATAGAACTAGAACTTATAAAAAACGATATTTGTCAGCACAAAAGAGGTTACAAACTACAACAAATATATTGTTGAGATAAAGTCGGAAATTGCTGACGTTTTCATACTAACTTACGTCGTTTATTTACTAAACCAATACTCTAGCCGGCAACGCAGATATTCTAACTAGCCGAATGCCGATACGGGGCGAAGCCATGCGTCAACGGCGTGCCTTTGGCTGCTGAACCGAATGGCATACTCAGCATTGCACACGCAACGGGTTAGCTGCTCGAGTACTCAGTCACGCTGCGATGTTCTGATTCTGTTTCCATTTGCTTTTGTCCCGAATCAAATTACTATGTAAAAACGCCATTGAAGTCGATGTTTACACACAAAAAAGCTCTACTCGTACTCAAATACTTCATTCATCTCAAAACTTTGCTATAAAAACCGCGAATGACCCTCAGCATTGCCAATGAAAATGCACTTTATTTAACGCGATCAAAAGCCGTTCGGAAATCAAAACATTTACAACCCGCCCTCGTTACGCAACGGCGGGAAGGCTCCATAACGCAACACAAAACCTCACCTGCTCGCCCATTAATTTTATTTCATACATTATTGTAATGGTCATTCCGTGTTCAACATTTCGGCGGTCCGCATCACTCATTCCATCCGTCCCGGGATATCGTGCTCAACTCTTATTTTATGCCCGACAATCTCCGAGCCCTGATTGGCCGCGAAAACACAACGTCACCATCTAACATCTCCTATTGGCTGATTACGATCATAAGCGAGGGTATCACACGCGTAAAATTATAACAAGCTTTTTGCGAACAAAGCCATTTTTGTTTACGACGGTTTTGACGTTACAAAAAGCGAAATTGCCACGTCATAAACAGCTCTTAACTTACGTGCTCGAATCGGGGCTTCTAAACATAGTAGAACATAATAATTCCCTGCATTAATTAGGCCGAGTCTTGTTTAGGTCGGCGGCGAACACGCCCCGCTAAAGTTGTCGTGATTAACGACCGACAGCGAACTTGCGATACATACCTAGCGAATTATATGGAAACGTCACTCCCATAGACGCCTAGCGGTGAAGCTCTTAAAATAATTTCGAACCGCTCAAAAATTTTAACGTTGACCTATTTCACACTGCAACGCTGAAAATATTTCAACATTCATTATGGAAATTATACTTGAAGTCAAATTATTAAATAACATCCGCTCCCTTTATTATAATAGACGTTTGACCTGAGTGGATTAGCAGAAAAGAGAAAACAAACTTCAGCGAATCCTCCCTATTAGCATAACAACATGTCACTCTTCAACAAAATTAAAAATAGATTACGCTCTAACGAACCGCTTTAGCACAAGCGATTGCATACGAAATTAAAACACGGTCTGTTCCAATTTCAAAGTCCTCGTTTTGTCCAAGCACTTTTTTAGTTTCGCCTCGTTTGCGTATGGTTAACATTATTAAAAGCAGTACGGGACGTAATATTGGGTTCTTTTGCTGAGTCTGTACTCGGTACGTTCCGTTTTCCGCTGTGCGAGTAGAGTACTCTGTTATTATTCGTGTTTTGTGCAGTGAGTTTATGATTTCGCTTGGGTGCTACGTGTGTACTGTGTTATGTAGTACCTTGTTTGTGCGCTAGGAGCGTTCCATTGTGCGCGGGCAGATGCCGTTCAGCTAGTTTGTTACGGTTTTGCTAATGATGAGATGGTTTTAAATTAAAATAAGCCTGAGTTTTGAATGATTCACGGTTATTTTCATTAGACTTATACTGCATGCAGCATGATCACGGAAAACTCCGTTGCGTTCGTATTCCGTGATCATGATGCATGCAACTGCGTCGAAATATCGGAAGCTCGACAAAAATCAAAAAGGTAATCACGGTCTATATCCCGGTCAATATAAGTATAATGAAAATAAGCCTACATTCCTATTATACATATAATTTTATTTCCAGTTCCATTTGAAATCTAGATAACGTAATAAAATTTTGGATGTAATCTAGGTCAGTCAAACGTAGCGACATTTAGGGCCAGTAACACAGTTAACAGACACATCATCGTCACGCGGCAGAGGTCTATAGAACTTCTCATACAATAAAATTTAGCGAACGTTTTAACGGTGACGGATGGTTTGGTGCAACCGACCCTTAGTTAATTGATGTAATATACAGCTAGTAAACGTAATAAGGGCGATAAATGAAACCAGGCATATAATTCAATATTGTTATCATCAATTAAGAGGTGTTTTTGAGTTACTCTTAATTTTCACCCCATAATGAATTTTTGAAAAAAACGTGGTTGTGATGACAATCAATGACAACTGTCAACGAGCGTTTAACGCGAGTGTGTTTGCATTACGTTGCGGGCCGAATTAATAGGTATGGATAAATAAAATATTTCAATTTTAAGTAAAAGTTATCTAATTCAATTTTTTTATGTCCTATACTCACCACCGTTAAGAGGTTCGCCCGTATTAGGTTTACACCCTGTATAGATAGTCAGTATATAGGTTGCTTTGATCCGAAAGGTGGATAGGGATGATTTGATAATAACAGTTGGTTTGGCTTTAGAGTGGGCTGGTCGAAAGGGACTTCAGTCAACACGGGTTCACTGAACCTTACGATTAAATGTGATTTGGGTTGAAACTATGGGTAAGCAGGGTAAGATAGATAGATAGATAGATAGAATACTCTTTATTGGCACACCTCAGCAAAAGATACAGTGGAGACAAAACAAATGATTATAAATAGAGGCAGACAACAGGCGGTCTTATCGCTAAAGAGCGATCTCTACCAGACAACCTTTGGGTAGCGGAAATAACAAACATAATCAAAAAGAGTAGGTGCTTCGAAATAAAAAAAAACATAATTATTCTAATGTCCAACACACAAATTGAATAAACATACACATATAAGAAAATATAAATAGACTTACATAAACATACTTAAATAGTAATATACAACAAGCCAGATATATAGTATCAAACCAATAACAAAAAATAAAACCGCCTTCAAAAATAAGCGCGTTACAAAACAAGGAGAAACTAAAAAGCAAAAAATAATAAACCTTTGAATTCAGATTTCTTATCGTATTGCAATAATCTAAACATCCAAATTATAAACAAATCAATTATTTTTGTAGTCGGTACCTGAAACCTGTTCGTCGCCTTGCTATTGCCTGTTTGCCTCACCCAACCATACACAGGCTGGTACCGACTCCAAAAATAATTGATTTGTTTATAATTTGGATGTTTAGATTATTGCAATACGATAAGAAATCTGAATTCAAAGGTTTATTATTTTTTGCTTTTTAGTTTCTCCTTGTTTTGTAACGCGCTTATTTTTGAAGGCGGTTTTATTTTTTGTTAAAAAGTTTATTTATTTGTTGATTTTTAGTGGTTCCTATTGATATTATATGTATCAGTCCGAATAGATGCACACTAGTGAAAGAATTATCCTTTAACTCCTAACCATTGAGGAGTTGACCTTCCATCATCAGCTCAGCCACATAAAATTATTACCATCAGGCGTAAATACTGGTGTACCTTTGAAAAATACACTAAAAACATTACATGTGCCTATAACATTTGAAGAGTTCCCTCGATTTCTCCAGGATCCCATCATCAGACCCCGACTTGGTGCCGATGGGACCATCTCGGGGTTATACCCGTACGATCAAAAAAAAATTTTTGAAAATCGGTCTACAATTCTTAGAGATATCGAGTAACATACATACAAAAAAATAAAAAAAAAAAAACATTCAGTCGAATTGAGAACCTCCTCCTTTTTTGAAGTCGGTTAAAAATATACAGCAATCATACCAACCACAGAGTAAATATAGCAATACGATCACTAAGGGAGAGATAGATAATGTTCTTTAAGCATTTTTTTAAAAACAGAAAGAGGTTGAGCCCGTCTAATGCCCGGTAAGTATAGGGAGCTAGGGGAATGGTTTTACAAAGATACACAAACACCACTTTCTATGAGTCATGGCATCTATCCTGCTTCTTATTAATTGAACTAAGCCAATTCAAGTCGCATTTTGTGTAAGATACAGCGAAAAGAAGAAAGTCTTGAATCATTTTTAAAGTTCACCAAATACGAGTACAGTCATAATAGACAATTTAAAATCACCATTCATCACCAATCATTTCGTTTTCTTTCAACCCCTTATTTGCCAAGAATGGCACTGAAGCTTTAGTAGTTTCATGTGTTCTGCCTACCCCTTTAAGGGATACAGGCGTGATTGTATGTATGTATGTAAAATCACCACATCTCGGACACTGGCGATCAAATATAAATGAAAGAGGCGCGTTCCTACCACACATTCTAACGCCGTGTCTTGCGTGGGCGACGGTCGCGCGATCGTCGCCGTCGCGTCTCATACTTCCATATCGATAAGGTTTGATTTCGTATGCGTCGCATCGCCGTCGCGCGACCATCGCGCGACCGTCGCCCACGCAAGCCACGGCGTAAGCTCGTGTAGGTGAACGCGTACCATACTCGTATGAGTGAGATATGACAGGTCGACTGTTCGCGTTTTTGACATGGGCGGTAACTGTGAGGTAACCGAGAGGGGGTGGGCGGCACTATCAGCGGGAAGCATCTGATCCTTTTTTTCATGTTTTACAATGTTTGCATTATTAAATAGAGTGTCCACCAGTTAAAAAAGTAAGATAGGCGTGTTCAGTGGATACATGTAGAACTCAACTTAATAGTGTAATAATGGAAAAATGGATCAGTTACATTAAATTTGGCCTCCAGTCGTGATTTGCCCCGCTGCACCTTATGAGAAATCGCTCGTTAGATTGAACATGCGTACCTGCGCATGCTTTCAGCTTTCCGATGCGTAAATATCTTCATACTAACGAGCCATTTCTCATACTTAAAATGCAGCTCGATGCTAATAAATAAGTACATTACGATACAAGTGCGTAAAAAAGGAAGTTCGAAACGAGTGGCGATAAATTAAAACACGACCGACGGGAGTGTTTTAAATCGACACGAGTTACGAATTTCCTTTTCGCACGTGTATTGTACGACGTTTTTCAGTACAGATGGCCCTCCGAAGTTTCGACCTGGCATATAATGAACCACTTCTCGCACTAGTGCTTAAAAAATACACCATCTGTACTGAAAATTTACTTACATGATATGATATTTTTGATTTCAGTTAGTAACCGTTTGATCAGATCTGTCGGCGTATCATGCTACCAATTTTATCACATCCACGTGGATAAGACATCTGTCACTCTCACACTGACATACTTGCTAAAGCGTGTCGGATGCTTTATCCACGTGGATAAGTGATAAAATTGGCAGCATGATACGCCGGCTGATCTGAATTTTATTAGCATTGATATCTATAACTGGATTTGATATTCAATAGCCGTCTAGCACTTGTATATTATTACTCGAACCACCCTGGCCCCAATTTCATATAGGTGACAGGTGCGACAATTGTCACAAAATATTACATATGTAGAATTATTGGTTTCACCACGCTGACAGGTGCGACAATTGTAGAATACAATTGTCACGACTAACCATAGGGATAAATGTATCAAATTATGAATAGTAGTTGACTCAAATGGCAATAAGTAAATTTATTTAATGGATATTTTTATGTTTATTGGCTGACTATAAATATAAAAATGCCTTTGTTAACTTCGATAAAACTTATTTAAAACTATTCATTACCTAAATCCTCTCCCACCATTATATAATTTTCTTCGGTAACATTATTTATGTGTATCAAGTAGGCATTGGTTATGTGTTAGTATTTTGTTTCAAAAACAATATTGCAGTATGGATATAATAAGAAAGATGACTATCTTAAAATTGATTTCCGACCATAAATTCGTGTTATTTGATAAATTTGATAACAAATTAACATCCGCAATGAAAGTTAATACTTAAATATAAAGGAATAGCTCATCGTTTGATTGAAACGGGTGTATGGCAAAGAAATAGAAATATCTAAGATATATACCTAACTTGGCACTATACTAAGTATTTAATAAGTTTGAATTATTAATTATTAAGATATATAAAATTTATTTCTTATAAACGTGAATAAAAGAAGAATAAGTAAAAACATTGACCATTACTACAATAAAAATATACAAATAACAAATAAAACAAATTAAAACTATTCTAAACTAATAGTTAAAATGCTTAACTAAACTAAACATATTTGAATTTGGAATTCGGTGTACCTAAATACGAAGGTAACTCGTTCATTTAAAAACGCTCAAATTAATTTGAGGGTATTTGTGTAAAATAATATTAATGATAGCTAACATAGGTATGTAGTATTTTTTATGATACATAAGTTTAAAAACACAATTTAGTATAATAATATGTATTAACTAGTATGAAATCTCAAAAATATACCTAAGTACTAATAATGTTACGAAGGGTCCAATAGCGTTTACTAACAGCAACACTCTTAACTAATCATCGGTAGGCTTTATGCCCTTGTAATGAGGTACTAACATTGCTGCCGATGGTACAATGATAAAAATAAATTGACATATCCGTAGTTTGCTACAAATTTAATTTCATATTTACGTTGCATTATTGAAACTTATATCGACGGCGAAGTAACAGGAACTCTTAACTAAGTACGAAAACCTAAGTATTAGGTAGGAATTACTGTCACTATCACTAATAGTGTCACTATACTACTCGCATGGGCAGCCATTTTGAACAACGCGTATGTCAACCACAAATTACTACAATTGTCACACAATTCGACACATCTTAATCCTCCTGTCGAGATTCACCGACAATTCTACAAATATGTCGCCTAGAAATAATAATTATTGTTTCACAACATAATTGTAATACATACAATTGTAGCAAAATTCCTGTCATGTTTGTAAGCAATTCTATAGAAAATATTTTATAAAATTGTAATTTGTCACCTGTCATCGACAATTGTCGCTCGACATATGTCACTGACAATTGTAGCCTTTTTGAAACAGGGGCCAGGCACACATATTCATGAACAGTTCTCAATAATATCATGCAAGTTACTGTACCAATATGAACTAAACTCTCAAACGTGACCAAGCACCAAAACTATACGTGTAATAACAATAATCATTACTTCTATTCTAAGCCAAACATATTCAACCTTATTCCTACCACTGTAGGTATATGCACTATTAATAGTCCAGTGGTTATCAGATATATCGAAACAGGCATAATGATCAGAAATATCGAAACACGCTCGAGTAATACAGGAGTGTTCCGATATTTCTGAGCACTCTGTCCGTGCCGATATATATGATGGCGACTGTACCTCAGGGGTCAGTAAAGTCGGTATAATATTTGCTTAGTTTATACTCAGGAGCGGTTAGCCAAGGCGTCGGTTTCGGAGATTAGTTCGAGGGACAAACACCCTGTATAATTGTGTTTGTGGTGTGGTGTGTGATTACATGTATGTTGTAGAGTTAATTGGGTCGTGGAGTAAGTCGGCCAATCAGAATGCTTCTTGGTTGCCATGGTTACGTTTTGAGCTTTAAAACTTGTTCTGAAACCCATTATACTAATGTTTTCTAATACCTATTAGTAGTCCTCAATATTCAATAACGTTAAGACGATACGAATACAGGTCAATTCTCCATACAAACGCTCTCGACTATTTCCTCCCTGGTTTGTGAAGATAGAGCAATGATTTTTTTCAACACAGATTATTATTATTTTTATCTGTGTCAGACCGTTATGAATTTTTTGCTATTTTTATTTTAAAATACGCTAGAGCCAATCAAAATTTTCTAAAAACGGCCTTTTTCAATATGACTCAAAAAAAGGTGTGATACTCAAAATTAGTAACAATTAGCCAAAAAATCTAAACGGTCCGACACAGATTATTTCATTGTTATTCAGATTATCAAATTTCGTTTCGTTTAAATAAGTTTTGAAAGAGGAAACAGTCGAGAGCGGAACCTCGATTTTAAAGATTTTTTTCGCAACATCTTTTAACCGAGTTGTTCTTAATGGACATTTTTTCGATAAATCTAGTTAATAACACTAGTATATTTAACTGAAATTCCCAAATTGAAAGAGGGGACTCTTTTCCATTTTAGCATTTTCGCTCCCGTAGCGTCTTAAGTACTGTAATTTAGTTCCGAAAAGGCATGATACGAGTATTAAACAGGTATGTAAAATAATTTTCGTTCACACTTTAGTAATAGTAGCTGTACTTACAATATAATACAAATATTCTTTAAATAAGTCTATAAATTGACCGATGCCTTAAAGTTCGTTGCAAATACGAATATAACTTTACTGAGCTCATTATTTTCCACCGCATTTTATTAAATAAACCGCTCAATGATCATTCAAATACTAAACCACACTCATTTTATTGAGTCACCGTATTGAAATTAAATTAATTCATTTAATATTTAATACGGTGATAATTGAATCATTTTGAATGGGTATCCAATAGTATCCATATACCCTAGTAACCATATGGTAAGGCGTGAAGCTAACAACGGGTTCTCTTGTAACTAACCCCTTTTGTTATTTAATAATACACACAAGAAAACCGAAGACAAGATGGAGGGACGTAGTGCTAAAAGATATGGCTGAGTGCAGAGTGTCCGAAGACGACGTCAAGGATAGGGCGAAGTGGAAGCGGTTGACAAGGAAAGCTGACCCCACCACCATGTGGGATTAATAGCTTGGAAGAGAGAGAGAGAAACAAGATACAGGCATATAACGAACTAATTAAATATGCGCTGCGCTGGTGGATGGCCTAGCGGAAGTGCTGGTGGCCTAGCGGTAAGAGCGTGCGACTTTCGATCCGGAGGTCGCGGATTCGAACCCAGATCGTACCACTGAGTTTTTCTGAACTTATGTGCGAAATGTCATTTGACATTTGCCAGTCGCTTTTCGGTTAAGAAAAACATCGTGAGGAAACCGGGAACTAATTCCAATAAGGCCTAGTTACCATTTGGGTTGGAAGGTCAGATGGCAGTCGCTTTCGTAAAACTGGTGCCTTCACCAAATCTTGGGATTAGTTGTCAATGCGGACCCCAGGCTCCTATGAGCCGTGGCAACGCAAGGAGGATGATGATGAACGAACTATTTTAATATATTTTAAGCGGGTTTCACGCCATTTCCGAAGGTCGAGGGATAGGTCGTTCCTCTTGAAAAAGCTCCTCGGAAATGGAGTGAAACATGTCGATCGTTATATCGACTTAATACGTGAGTCTTCTTCCTTATCCCACGTTATGTGGGGTCGGTACAACACGCCTTCCTCTTCCATTCTCCTCTATCTTTCGTCATCTCAATACTCACATCTTTCTTCCTCATATCCTCTTTCACACAATCCATCCAGCGTTGTTTGGGTTTACCCTCCCTCTCCATCCATCAACCTTCATCTCCAACATTCTTTTGCCTATATGACATTCATCCCTCCTCATTACATGTCCGAACCACGCCAACCTGCCACTCCTCATCTTTTCACTCGACTTAATACGTGAGTAACCCGCTTAAAATCCATACTAATATTATAAATGAGAAATTGTGTGTGTCTGTTTGTTTGTCCGTCCTTCACGGCAAAACGGAGCGACGAATTGTCGTGATTTTTGAAATGGAGATAGTTGAAGTGATGGAGAGTGACATAGGCTACTTTTTGTCTCTTTCTAATGCGAGTGAAGCCGCGGGCAAAAGCTAGTATTTTAATATGTCTAAGTCTCACGGGAGTTTTATACACGTACTGACGAACATAACGAACTACTTACTTTGCGCACTAATGCGATAAAAAGTGATTATAACCTAACCTAACCACAAAACTAAAATTTTGAAAAACCCCCACCGCGACATACGTAGACCGATTTTCATGAAACATGGCTAAGAACACTCCCGACTAACTCAGCTTTCAGACTAAAAAACTAAATACCGGGTGAAACAAAATTTGTAATACAAAATAATATTTTCTGGATCTACTCATGACTACAGCCAACTTTTACTATGGGACCATCTTCGAAAACATCACTTCAAAATCTACATCTTCATACAAATTATGAACCCAACTTTTGATATGATTTATTATTATGTACCCATTTCTCCATACTAATTCCTTGCAAATTTGCATACATATTAATAAACTCGATACCAGAATTTACACATTTTTTTTGCCGAATTCGATATAAGTTCCATAGCAAAAGTTGATCGTAATCATGAATAGATCCAGAAAATATTATTTTGTATTACCAATTTTGTTTCACCCGGTATAAAACGGTTCATCCGACAGACACGTCAAACTTATAACACCCCGTCGTTTTTGCGTCGGGGGTTAAAAATTCAAAGAAAGACTCGAGATTACCACTTTTTATGGTTTTTTATTAGAACTTTTTTTTTATAAACTACAGTAGCAATAATTAAATGCACATAATTTTAATGTAAGAGATATAACACATAGAAAGCCAAATAATTATTTTCGTGCTAACAACCCTTTGAAGACTTTGAATAAAAGGAGACGATCCCACAGATAACAAAAGGTTCTAAACTATTTATGACAAACGGTCAACAAGTAATAATTCGGTACACGTGCGTGAAATAGTTATTGTTTTACAAGGGGGCAAAGTTAACCGCGCGTGCTAATTGATGCATGAGCAGGCGAAATATTCCAAAATTGAACCACGAGTGTGGCGAGTGGATCTTAATGTGATAAGTATATTGAGCGTTGAGGTGGTTTCAAGGCACGAAGATTAAATAAATTTTGACTTTAAAACATCAAATTAAATGAAATCCATCAATTGATTCTATATCACTTAATTTAATATACAATACATCATCATCCTCCTAGCGTTATCCTGGCATTTGCCACGACTCACAGGAGCATGGGGTCCGCTTAATATACAATACAGTTGTTGATTAAAAAAAAATCAAAAGGTAAATTCTACCAACCAGCTTAGGATAGTAATTTTTTATTAAATTACACTGCACTCTCGTAAATATTTTTTTAATACCACGTAAGTGGCAAACAGGCTTACAGTTACAGGCATACGGTCCGCCTGATGGAAATATTTTACCCTGTATAATGAGGACAGCATGTATTTGTAGAAAATGAAAACAGGATTTTAGAGAATCGAAGTTTAATATAATAATATAATAAATAATCGACATCACCATCCCCCATGATGAGAATCTCGTGAAAGCCGAGAAGGACAAGTCCAGTAAGTACCTAGACTTGGCTTACGAGATAACCGCCATGTGGGATGTTGATTCGACGATCATTGTCCCGATAGTCGTTTCAGCGAACGGTCTCATAGCGAAGAGTCTCGACCAACATCTCGAGAGACTCTCGCTAGGTGGTTGGATCAAGGGTCAGATGCAGAAGGCGGTGATCTTGGACACGGCGCGGATAGTCCGACGGTTCCTCTCTCTGCAGCCCTAACCACCGGCAGCTTGGACCCTGCTCCGCTGCTGGCGGCACCCTAGGTTAGGTTTTTTATAATGTGTTTATATGTTTTATATTGTTTTGTAAGTGTTATTTTTATTTTACTTTTATACTCATATTGTACAAACTTAAGTACCTAACATACCTAACTAACTACCTAACTTAAGAAGGAAGATACATAAAGATAATAATAAATAATAGTTTAAAGCACAGCCTAAAATTCATGAATCTTGTGCTTTTATCGAAGTCGTCGATGTTTATTTTCTTTTTGCGTGGAACCTTGTTTTATACTGGTGTCAATGATGTAACGGCCTCCTTATTTATATAAATATTGTTCACGCCAGAGCTACAGACACCTTAAATAAGAACAAAATAGTACATTACGATACAAGTGCGTAAAAAAGGAAGTTCAAAACGAGTGGCGATAAATTAAAACACGACTGAAGGGAGTGTTTTAAATCGACACGAGTTACGAATTTCCTTTTCGCACGTGTATCGTACGACGTTTTTCAGTACAGATGAGCCTCCGAAGTTTCGACCTGGCATATAATGAACCGCTTCTCGCACTAGTGCGTAAAAAAAACACCATCTGTACTGAAAAATATATTAAGCTAAATCGAAACCAAATAATCAGTACAGGAGAACCGCACTATAAATTGTCAGTATCGGACATGACAACAACCGATTTCGGAACATTGTTACCGAAATACTGTGAAATCCTTCATCTTTTTTTGTTGTTAGTAATGGTATCACGTTAAGTATAATTATTTTCACTTTTTTAAATATTATTTTGGGCATATTTGCGATGAAACCGTTAGAAAATTTAAAATATTTACTTCTCGTTTACATCACTGATAATACTGACATTCAATGACTTTCGACGACGGGTGTCAAATATTAATCCATGCCAGTAAAATAAATTAGTTCAGCTGAAAATCCGCAACGTGGCGAGGGTCAAATAAAAACTTGTCAGGCTATAAATAATTAACTACTCAAAATGCTTTTATGGGATCAATATTTCTGAAATGAACATTTTGACCATACAACATAAGTAAGAGCCACATAAAAATAGTCTTCCAAGATTGTTTAATGGCAGCCTATGCTTTTTCCACTCGTTCGTTTGGTATTCCGCCTTCTTTTCTACAGGTGACCCTTTTTCGCAGCAGTCTGTAACATAGCAATGTGTACTAAATCTGACCCACTGTGTACATGACCCAGATGACCCAGTGTCAACCCACACGCGAAAAAAATTAAATAATTAAAAACAAATACAAAAAAAATATTTATAGCGGAAAATGTTAAAACACACAATAGCTTTTTAATCAAGTTAGTAATAAAAACGATAACAAGACATTCAATGGCACATAATTCGAAATTATACGATAATATCCAACTTACGTAAATATGCTACCCGCGGAGTGATATCACGTTCACACCTGCACACGACGTTCTGTTCGCGCGGTCCCGTGGGCACTGAGCTAGTAGGTACGTGTTGGCCAGAGGTATCCAAGGCGCGTAATAAACTAATAATAGTGTATTTAGATTCGTCGTAGTGTGCGTGACCTATTGTGCACCAGCGACCCACTGTCAACCACCTTACCTACACAAAACCATAAAACTGAATAATACTCGTAAAATGCAACAGTCTCATCCGTTTCTGAAGAATAAAGAGAGCTTTTACCAGTTGTCTGTTGAAAAGAAACAGTCCTCATTGCGAACCTTCGCATAATTATAGCCACACCCGTCCCTCACTAAAATTTCCACTTGAAATTTGCCATCAAACGCGTCATACGTCGTTTTGCGTCACCGCGTCGTTAGCGGGCGTCACGCGTCGCCGCGTCGTTTTGACGCGTCACCGGCTCTTCTTTGACGCGTATCTGTGGGGTAGGTGAGGCGCGGTTGGCTTTGCCTGTGTGGCTATAGTTTTTATAATTATGTTACTCGATACATCAACGAAAATGTATGTGGGTAAACGGTTTGGGGTTCTTGACTTTCTCCATACTATGAATGTCTTTTTTATAAATAAATAAAATAAATAGATAAACATTGGGGGAGTCCTTACACAGATCAACCTACCCACAAACTAAGCAAAGCTTGTATTATTGATGATAGGCGACGATATGCTTACTTATATATATAAATACATAGGGTAAAGGCACCAGTAGTCAGCCTCAAATCGAAAATTCTATTTTCAAAGCCGTCTAATTTGGTCTCCAATAGACCGATTTGAATGATTCATGTTTTTATAGTTCAAGAATTTAATTAAGTTTTATTATTTTAAAAGAATAAATCTTAACTTATTGTTTGTTTTAGAAATATTTCGTTAAATATAATATAAGGGCGTTTTTGCCAGTACTCAGCCCCCTGAGCACTAATATACAGCCTACTAAGTATCCAGTTCCCAGCCCTCGGCTGACTAGTCGGTTCTGTGTTCGGTGACTTCAGTACCCAGTGGTCAACCATGGGCTGACTACCGGATATTTTATGTATGTCAAGCAAATATAGTTATAAGTGCATAAATATTTAAGGGTCATTGATTTATAGACTTACGTACAATTTGAAAACAAAAAGAAGTCTTAAATCCTATAGTCAGCCGGGGAGGCTGACTTCTGGAATTGTGACGTATTTCCTTGAACCCAGTGGTCAGCCGCAGGTGGCTGACTATTAGATTTTGTGTAAAAAAGTAGTTTCCAATAACCAGCCCCCTTAAAAATCTGGTTTTCACATACATTTTTATTATTTTTTTACTTTATTCAGATAGTTTAAGTATTAATTAAGCGAAAAAGTTCTTCTTCTTTAACCAAGAAATCATAATTTGGCTGCTAACATCTTAGCAAAATACCATGTGACATTCTAAAAAAAATGGCGAAAGCACAATAATGCTTCATGTCAGAAGACTGCACCTCTTTGAAATTTTTTTGTGCTTAATTCTTGAAATCAATTGTAAATCTTGAGATATTTTACAATTACCATTTAATCAATCTATGATTTTTATCAAATTTTTACACGAATTTGACAAAAACTTTAATAATTACAGCCCGAAATGTACAAAAAAGGCTGACCACTGGCGCACGGCTGGGCACTGGTGCTTTTACCCTACTTTTATAAGAAAACATCCATGACTCAGGAACAAATATCTTTCTGTGTTCATCACACAAGTAAATTGCCCTTACCGGCATTCGAACCCGGGATCGCGAAGTTGATTCTATCGAGTAGGTGATGTACTTATTAAAAACTCATAACTTGTGTACGCGATGTACTTTCATAAAACATCGAGAATGTTCGATATGTTTCGAGTTATATAGAAACCCGTTACCAGGCCACGTAGCCGAATGGCATTTCTGCAACGCCAAACGCCGCAGAAATGCAGTCTGGCTCTGTCGCGCCAATACGCAAGAGCTATGGAGATAGATTGCATTTCTACGGCGTCGCAGAAATGCCATTCGGCTACGGGGCCACGAATGCTCGCGGCGGATAGACTCCGTGCACTGTCCACGTGCACGTCTATAATAACCTAATCACGAAATTTAAATTTTGAAAAAACCCCCGACCGCGACATAGTGGACCGATCTTCATAAAACATGGCTAAGAACACTCCCGACTAACTCAGCTTTCAGACAAAAAAAACTAAATCAAAATCAGTTCATCCGTTCGAGAGGTACGATGCCACAGACAGACATACACACAGACAGATAGACAGACAGACAAACAGACAGACAGACAGACAGACAGACGGACAGACAGACAGACAGACAGACAGATATACACACAGACAAACACATCAAACTTATAACACCCCGTCGTTTTTGCGTCGGGGGTTAAAAAAGGTGTCAATCCTTCTGTCTGTCTGTCTGTCTGTCTGTCCGTCCGTCTGTCTGTCTGTCTGTCTGTCTATCTGTCTGTCTGTCTGTTTGTCTGTCTGTGTGTGTGTCTGTCTGTGGCATCGTAGCTCCTGAATGGATGAACCGATTTCGATTTAGTTTTTTTTATTTGAAAGCTGTGTTAGTCGGGAGTGTTCTTAGCCATGTTTCATGAAAATCGGTCCACAAGGTCGCGGTCGGGGGTTTTTTCAAAATTTAAATTTTTTGGTTAGGTTATAAAATGATAATTAAATTGCTTCATACAGAGCAACAGTATCACTATAAAATATCAGAAAAGGCAACCTTTATTGACAATCCAATTAACTGGCACTGTCTCCCGGAAACTCCAGGAATGTCTCTATGACGTCGCGTCCGGAATGCCAATAAGTCTGATATTTTCAAGGTTCCACTTGTCCGGGTTCCGATATTGTGAAACATGTTGAAGGGAGTATATTTAAGTAGTTTATTTTTTAAGTGGGCATATTACTATCGTCATCGTCCTTGTGTTATTCCGGCATTTGTCACGGCTCATGGGAGCCTGGGGCCCGCTGTGACAAGTAATCCCAAGTAGGCACGTAGGCACTTTAGTTTTACGAAAGCGACTGCCATCTGACCTTCCGATCCAAAGGGTAACAAGGCATTATTGGATTTAGTCAGGTTTCCTCACGATGTTTTCCTTCACATGACATTTCTCACATAAGTTCCGAAATACTCATTGGTAGAGGGTTCAGTTCGATTCGAACATTTCGAACCCCCGACCTCCGGTTTGAAAGTCGCACTCTCTTACCGCTAGGCCACCAGCTCTTAAGTGGGCATATTACTATAACATTATAAATGATAAATAATTCTACAGCTATTTAAATTCGGGTGCAAAACAAGCATACGGCCTAAGTGATGTTATGCAGTCACAGTAGCCTGCAACTTCAGAGCGTTGCTGACGTTGCCTTACACTGAGAGAAATTTGCATTGTGAATTTAACAAGTTCTACTTGTTGCGGTTTATCCGTTTGAATCAGCCAAACGTATGTTTAAAACAATATGTGTCAGGTTGTTTTTATAAAATCGACTTGTTGATTCAAATATATTGCCGATTCAAATGACAAGTAGCTTGTTGTTTGAACCAAAGAGCACGTAGGCGCTATTTTAACCAAAAAACTTGTTGAACGAACATGAAAACTGGTTGTATTTTCTCTCAGTGTAGGTACCTAAAAAGATGTTTCTGTGCTCCGGCTGGAAAGCGTCAAATTACAGCCTTATCGCTTCCCGGCTCCGTCTCCGTCTCTCGTCTCCGGCTACACACCTTGGCTAGTACCTAAATAAGAAAGCCTCAGATCACATGTTGACCTCGGCTCCGCCTTTCCCGCCAATTACATGCCATCTGAGAATTTTTTTCTTTTGACTTTTACAAAATATTACATCTTGTAACTAATACGAATTTCGTTTAAAAATGATTTGTAGGTACTAGCTTCCATAATTGAAAACAAAAATATAAAACACTAGGTTTTGCCCGTGGCTTCGCTCGCGTTAGAAAGAGATAAAATGTAGACTACACTATTTAACATAATTGCCGAAGATAAATCCTACGGCTTATACATTACTTTCTATAGTACCTTTAATTTTCATGGTGTTTATTTTAAAAAAAGGAAGTGGTATTCGTAACCGCTATTCGATACCGGTTATACTCTTAAATGGATCACCAGCATTAATGTTACACCCTGTATATCACTCTCCATCCCTTCAACTATCTCCACTTAAAAAATCACGTCAATTCGTCGCTCCGTTTTATCGTGAAAGACGGACAAACAAACAGAGACACACACTCCCCTTTATGATATTAGTATGGATAAATATTTGTGTAAACAGTTTTGAATATTAAAATAATCATGTAAGCTTATCAAATCCCGCTGTCGGCGTTGCAGTTCATTGAAAATAAATTATGCAATAATAATCCTGTATTTATTGAATATTAATGAATATCTATTTATTTGGTGTCAGTTAGTCATGATAACGTATTTATTATTATAGTTATACAAAAATACATCGATAAGTATAACGAGTGAACATTGATTGATGAGTAAATCACATTATTTATTAATCACATCACATTATTTAGTTAATTGGGTTTTCATTTTGTTACAATTAACCTTTTCCCGCCCACCATAGAATTTGAGGCATTGAAATTGAAACTAAATTAATTAATTAATATTATAAATTTTCCTTTATAACTGTGAGGTTTAAGTAAAAAAAACATAATTTCCACCAGGTGCCTAATTGCATAACAATGCACCTACAACTTGTATTACAAGTTGAATTCTCTTTCATATATAGGGAATTGAATGGGGACTACCGCTTGTAATATAGTTGTAAATTGTTATGTAGTAGACCCCCAGGCTTTGAATAATAATTTAAAAATTAGTAAATAATGTATTTTTCTCGTTAGTAATATTCAACTTGCTCCCCTTGTTGCACAATGTACTATTATTAAACACATTGCACATGACGAGGTTAATCCGCAAAGTAACACATAATACATAAATTAAAATGAAAAGTGCATGTTATACCTTGAGTCGATAATGGGTATATTATTTTTCTCAAACATGGTATGAAATATTGATGTTATGTGCCTTATAATTGGCAGCGAAGTATGACGTTGCAGGTGCGGCTAGGACGATTGATAGATAATGGAATTTTATACAAACCTTGCAGGCCAAGGCCGGCAAAGTCTTCTTTTTTAATTTCCAAACACATTTAATTGACATAACATCCAGGTATTTAGCCAATTAAAAAAAACTATAAGGGGCTTTATAGACGTGCCGACTGCAACTGGTACGGGCCCTAGACAATATTTGATTTTGGGTGCGTTTTCATACAAAAAAAAATTTTTTCGTTTTTTTTTACTTTTTTGTTTTTTTATAGGCGTATACGGGGTACTAAAGGGGAACGAAAATTCGATTATTTTTGCGCTACGACGCACCGTTTAGGAGATACAGCCATCCAAAGTTACTATTTTCAGTAGACTTTATTTATTTCATACCATGTTTGAGAAAAGCACTATACATACCTCGGCGGGAAATGGGCATTGTCCCGGCCTCTGTAGTAATGTACTATTTTTCTCTCTATCTGGTGGCCTAGCTGAAAGAGCGTGCGACTTTCGATCCAGAGGTCGCGGGTTCGAACCCCGACTCGTACCAATGAGTTTTTCGGAACTTATGTCTGAAATGTCATTTGATATTTGCCAGTCGCTTTTCGGTGAAGGAAAACATTGTGAGGAAACCGGTCTAATTACAATAAGGCCTAGTTACCCTTTGGGTTGAAAGGTCAGAACGCAGTCGCTTTCGTAAAACTAGTGCCTACGCCAAATCTTGGGATAAGTTGTCAAAGCGGACCCCAGGCTCCCACGAGCCATGGCAAATTCCGGGATAGCAAAGAAGATGATGATGATGTGTACCTCTATATCTCTTTAGTCCATACAAACAAAAGCCTATCGCCTAATGGGTTTTTAGTTGAGAACAATCCTTTTAAATTATTGGGTCAGCCCCAACTCGAACTATCCGGGTCGCTCCGCTCTGACCCTGTTTTCACTTGCAGAGGCAAGTTTGAAGTAACCAGTTTAGGCCTTAGTAAGGCTTCAGTGATGCTTGCAGCCGAGCGTGCAACGGCGAGCGTGCCTCCACCCTATCACAGTATAAACCAGTAATAACTCTTCTAACAAATTTTTGTGCCGCGCGGTTTGTCCTTGAGTAGCGCTCTGCGCGAGCGAGGTGCAGAGAGTAAATGCGGTGTAATGGCGCTGCCAAGGTCACGACGGCGCGTGCGAGCTCTCTCCAAATACCGATCGCGGGAGATTAACTAACGGTCGACTCAGCACACTTGTATGAGCTTCAATTTTTGACATATATACATAGACCTTAGGCACTGGTCCCATCGCGAGCTAGTAAGCTATGAGCTATTGGCTATAAAAACGAACAAAAGATAAGCACTGCCGTGCGAATAAAAGAGACACGGCGATTTTGATAGCTCACCGCTGGGCGAGTAACTATAAACATCGCCGTGTCTCTTTTATTTGCACGGGAGCGACTATCTTTTGTTCGTTTTTATAGCCGATAGCTCATAGCTTACTAGCTCGCGGTGGGACCAGTGCCTTATGGTGCTTTCGCACTGTTATAAATGTTATATATATAACATTGTAACATTGTAACATTGTTGCGCACTGTTATAAATGTTATATAACATTGTGTGATGGGGACTAGCGCGATTGCATTGACATTTTTATAACATGTGGGAGCAACAATATACTGCTTTTAAAAAAGTATATTGGTGATAATCACACCTTCTGGAGTCGCAAGCGGGCTACGGTAATTGCTTACTATCAAGCGGGCCATACGGCCCTAGTTTGCCAACCAGTTTCATTAAAAAAAACAGGCGAATTGTTTGCAAAATTTCGTGACGCGACCCTTAGTATTCTGTATTCATCGCTAAGCGTTTAGAACGACAGCTGTGAACTGTGGCATTTAAAAGCCCGTGGCGAGCTTCTAGACTGCACTCTTGTTTACAACCCACATGTAGAGGAAAGTAGTCATTACGGTACTTTGTCGTGGAAATGTAACAGATCTGCGGCTCGGAAAAGTCAAATAAATCCGTGTCGGGAAAAAGTGTGGGCCTGATTTTTGTTTTGTGGTCTTTTTATCGTTTGAATGCGGTAAAATGGAAGAAGAGGTGGTATTTTCTGTTATACATTTCTTTTTACCAGTATTTTATTTCATTTCAAACGTTTGATAATTCAACAATTAGGACCACTTGCAACTAAAATGGAGGGTTAACCCACCATTTTATATGGAATTTGACAGATGACAGCCCACTAACCCTGAGTTGGTTGGTGCAAGTGGGCCTTAATATCATACAGTTTTTGTCGCAACTTGTTATTAGTATCTATGATTATCCATTCTAAAATAAAGAAATTTGAAAAAAAAACAACAGTAGGTAAACTATCATCAGGGCTAAGATGGTCTATAACTGCCTATCGCTTATCACCATGTCTGTCACGTTCTAATACGTATGTAAGTGCGAAAGTGACACATGATATGACAAGTGACAAAAGCACAGCCATGATACGGCCACTGGTTGTGTATAGGTATATGAGCCTAAAGTGCCCCTGAATAACTAAGATGAAACAAACTCACACAAAAAGGTTACAGCAATACTACAAAATTAGTATCCCATAAAGGGGTAAGCAGAGCACACGAAACTATTCAAGTTTCAGTGCCACTCTTGGCATATGAGGGGTTGAAAGAAAACGAATATTTGTGACATTTCGTGACAGCTTGCCAGTCTCTCGCCTACGCCATAAGTTAACCCATATCCCACAGTCGACTTCTACGACACCCACGGGAAGAAACGAGGTGGTGAAATTCTTAACCCGTCACCACACAAAATTGATGTTTCTTTTAACACTTTCGCTACCAAGAACCCGACTGTCGGGCACACCGCTCGTAGAAGCGTAGCCGATTACATGGGTTTCCCCGTATGTAGCGAAAATGTCGTAGCGCCGCGTAGAGCCCGGTTTCGAAAGTGTTAATACAATGAGAAAACTACTGGTATATTATTATTAAAAAGCCACTTAATGATGATGTGCGCACGTCGATCATTTATCATTTTCCTGCAATGATAAATGACTTGCACAATAAAGATATGGATAAGTAATGACCATGATACTTAATATACTTATGTATAGCTGTTTTATAGATGAAAGAAAATCAATCTAGTAAAATAATTGAACATTATACAAAATACATCACATATAACAAACACTAAAATACATATACCGTTATTTTGCTGGTTTTCAATTCCACCTATTTATGGATTGTTGGAATAATTGTCACTATTCGGAGTTTGGTATTATCAATATATGTATTAATTGTTTAAACTAATAACTAAGCGATTCAGCGTGGTAATGCTGCGAGCGTGTTGGGCACATTGCGCCTGGGATGACGCGGGGGGGGGGGGGGGATTTTTGACTGATGTGGTGATGTTAGTTACGTTAGTTAGTTAATAAATGATTGGTGTTTTAATCATGTAATGTGTTATTTAATATCTAGCTTAAGTTAGGTTTAGTTTATTTTTTAATGCTGATATACATGATTGAACAGTTGTATGAATATTATGAATAAATCTGTTTATTACATTAATTACCTATTAAGTTGCAGTCACAAAAAAATTGAGATAACCAAACCATTATAGTGGTAGGTAGTAACTATGGTCCGACCGAGATTTCGGTGTCGGTCTCGGCCAAGAATGCCATTAATTCTCGGTCTAAGTCTAGTTCTCGGCCGAGACAAAAATGTCGTTCTCGGTCGGACCTTAGTCACATCTCGGACACTGGCGATCAAATATATGAAAGAGGCGCGTTCCTAGCCCACATTCTAAGCTCGTGTAGGTGAACGCGTACCATGCTTGTATGAGTGAGATATGACATGTCGACTGTTCGCGTTTTCGACAGGCGGTAACTGTGAGGCAACCGAGAGGGGGTGGGTGGCACTTTCAACGGGGAGTGGGAGTGGGCATACTGTACGATTATTACGTGATAAAAAGATGAGAGAACAAACTACGATACAAAAATTCTACTACATACATAGTACCTATTTTAAGTAGTTCCGTTTCCATCAAAACAATCAATAACTTCCAATAATAAGAAGTTGAGAAAATCCGTGCAACGCCCGATCTACCTATCAACGCAGACTTAAATATATTTAAATCGCCTAGACTTAAGTCTCGCAACCCTCCAGCCTTGCTTGCGCACGAATTCCCAACTGACTGGAACATCCAAACCACCTGGATGGAAGAGTAGTCAGCAAAAGGCGTAACGTCAGAACTATTCCACATCGAGCCCCGTAAATTTCCAAGTGGTTTTAAAGAAACGCGTCGTGTCTGGTGTTCCCTAAATCGCATACGAACCGGAATTGGTCACTGCGCCTATCTGCGGAAAAAATGGGGTTGGGCTGACACTGAGAAATGCGACTGCGGAAACCCTAAACAAACTGTGCACCACATCGTTTTCGAATGCCCCTTAACTAAGTACAAAGGGCCACCCTCGGACTTCAAAAACCTCACGAGCGACGCTATCGACTATTTACGGAATGCTAAATTTAAGTTGTAATTTGCATGTAAGATTGTAAACTTGCCATACGATAAATAAATAAATAATAATCCCTAAAAGCCCATTCTTTCCAACGCAATCAATATAACCCTACTAAAGCACAAAACAGCACTTCGCTCATCCCTACCAATGTTATTCAGCCTTCCACACTCTCATTATATGCTCCGTATTTGAATTGGAAATGGCTTGATTATCATATTAGGTGGTGACCTGGCTCCGGAATTAACATGGATTCCTGAGCAGGTAGACTCCTACGAAAATAATCTGGGTATACGTAGCCAAATACACAAACGTTTACGGTAATATCGTTATCGTAGCTAGTCATCAAATCAATCAGATTATAATTTTAGAACAAAACGGGACTTAATCGTGTAAACAATTACATTTATATTTGTCCCGACGTTTCGAACATCACATTATGTTCGTGGTCACGGGTAGACTGGCGAGGAATTACATTAACATCTTCTAGCCGCGCGAGTTTCTCGAACTACCCGCACTTGTTCTTGATTATTCACTTTTGCGCTAGGGTTGTCACTTTGCCTACACACAACACTCACGACATCAGCCGGTGTGTCCCTTGGTGTTTTTTCACGCTTACATTTGCTAATCACTGGATTCCACGAAGAAGAAGAAGAAGAAGTCCCGTTTTGTTCTAAAATTATGAGTTCAAATCGTGTTAGTCTAAATCAATACAATCAGATTATTTTCCTAAGAGACTACCTGATCAGTGTAGCCAACTTCAGTCGCTTATGATTCTTAAGGTACCTTTCCTTATCGCACATCTGGGTAGGGGAGACCGGGTATGGAAGTCACACGGGTTGGTTGTCACAGTTTAACCGGTGTCATAAAATATAGGATGTCATAAAATATTGCGATCTTTTGACATCGGTGAATAAACTCACTCGTGCGGTTAGTTGTCAGTTATGGCCGCTGTGATAACCAGCCCGTGTGACTCATATACCTGGCATTTCCTACGTATCCGAATGCACAAACGCTTACAATATTACCGTTATCGTAGCTAGCTATCTCTATCGCTCTTCTATTGGCGCGACAGAGCCAGTGTGCGTTTCGATCGGCGTCTGGCGTCGATGATTGCCATTCGGGTATGCCGACTGAGCAGCCCGCGTAGCCGAAATGGACGCGAAACGCCACCGAATCGCCGCAGAAATGTAGTCTAGCTCTGTCGCGCCAATACGCAAGAGCGATAGAGATAGATAGCTACGAAAGAGATATTATCGTGAGCGTTTGTGCATTTGGCTACGCACACTGGTAGACTCTTACGAAAATAATCTGCCTGCCTAGCCGACAATCGTTGACGAGACATGCGTGAACAGTCTGACTCTGTCGCGCCACTTCAGACGAGCGATAAGGATGCTAGGCTTAGCCGAATTACAATCGTTGACGCTTAACGCCGATCAAAACGCAGTCTGGCACTGTCGCGCCAATACGGAAGAGCGATAGAGATAGCTAGCTACGATATTATTGTAAGCGTTTGTGCATTCGGATACGTAGGAAAGGCCGGGTATAGAAGTCACACGGGCTGGTTGTCACAGCGGCCATAACTGACAACTAACCGCACGAGTGAGCTCATTCACCGATGTCAAGAGATCGCAATATTTTATGACATCCTATATTTTATGATACCGGTTAAACTGTATGACAACCAACCCGTGTGACTTCCATACCCAGTCTCCCCTACCCAGAAGTGCGATAAGGAAAGCTAACTTACGAATCGTAAGCGATTGAAGTTGGCTACCCTGAGCAGGTAGTCTCTTAGGAAAATAATCTGAAGCCGTTGCGTAATGTATACGCGGCGGTGAGATTTTACGCTAATCTAGTGTACAGATTTATGTGCAGTACTGGGAAAGTAATTAACATACGAATGTGGCGTTGCTTTTGGCATTTTAATTGATTTAAACTGTTTAACGCTACGCTCTTTAACAATTCTGGTTAGGTACAGTCAACCAATTGGATTTTTATTTTTAATTATGTGCAAACAAATTACCTGTCAACCAATTGGAACCCTAGGCCACTCTACAACCATGTCAAAATGACAAGCAGTAAGAGATTTCTTACAATCTGATTTATAACGTCACTATGACATAACATAACATGGATAAGGTTGTAGAATTTGTCCTCATACTAACAGATTGTATTTAAAGAGGATTGCAGATTAACAGTTCCTCGAACATTATTTGCCTGGCAGTTATTCGACACTATACATTTTTAACCCCCGACGCAAAAACGACGGGGTGTTATAAGTTTGACGTGTCTGTCTGTCTGTCTGTGTGTGTGTCTGTCTGTGGCATCGTAGCTCCCGAATGGATGAACCGATTTAGATTTAGTTTTTTCTGTTTGAAAGCTGAGTTAGTCGGGAGTGTTCTTAGCCATGTTTCATGAAAATCGGTCCATTAAGTAGCGGTCGGGGTTTTTTTCAAAATTTTGAAATGAAATGAAATGAAATGAAATGATTTATTTATGCATGTGGAGAATGGGTTACAATTAGGTTCTATTTGCTACTCAAGTAGTCTCACCAAAATTAATAATAATTAATACATAATTAATAATTAATTTTAATTTATTAGTTAATTTTGTGATTAGAAAATCTATAAGACGATTGTAAGGCCTGTTGTATTGTATGGATCTGAATGCTGGACGACAAAGGTGGAGGATGAAAGGAGAGTGCACGTAGCGGAAATGAGAATGTTGAGATGGATGTGTGGAGTGACCAGAATGGATCGGATCAGGAATGAGTATATTAGGGGAAGTTTGAAAGTTGCGCCTATAACGGAAAAGATGAGGAGTGGCAGGTTGGCGTGGTACGGTCATGTAATGAGGAGGGATGAGTGTCATATAGGCAAAAGAATGTTGGAGATGAATGTTGATGGATGGAGAGGGAGGGGTAAACCCAAACAACGATGGATGGATTGTGTGAAAGAGGACATGAGAAAGAAAGATGTGAGTGTTGAGATGACGAAAGATAGGGGAGAATGGAAGAGGAAGACATGTTGTACCGACCCCACATAACGTGGGATAAGGGTAAGAGGAAGAAGAGTTAATTTTGTGATTAGGTTACTATTATAGCCTATTCATACACGTCCCACTGCTGGACACAGATCCTACTCTACTATTTACTCCAACCCGAATTAGGGACTTCATATACACCTTTACATTTATTACTTTCAGTTGCTTATCTTATACTTTTAAACGAGCAATTCTTGTATATTTATTTATTTATTTATTTATATATATATTTATTTACACTGACGATCTCGGAAACCGCTCTAACGATTTCGCAGAAATTTGTTATGTGGGGGTTTTTGGGGGTGAAAAATCGGTCTAACTTATCCTTAGGTCCCGGAAAACGCGAATTTTCGAGTTTTCATGCGTTTTTCTTCGCGCGCCATCTCGTGTGCAGTAGTTGTACTGTTAAGACAGAATTCTTTCGGTCGATGTAAGTACTATTTATTGCAAACACTAGATGGCGACACAGGTCAAGGCTAAAACGAATAGAAAATACACTATTTGAGTTTTTGTGGCGAAATGCGCGCCATCTCGTGTGGAGTAGTTGTGTTGTTAAGGCTGAGAATTCTTTCGCTCGATGTAGGTACTATTCATTTTTGAACTAGATGGCGACACATGTCAAGGATACGAAACAGAACCGAGCGAAGCTCGGTTGCCCAGATATTAATCATTTTAAACTCCTTAAGATATAGGTACAACTTAGGGAACAAATCAAATTACATATTTTATTTTATGTTTTTTGATTCGTTATTTTTCAAGTAGGTAGTCACACTACTTAACTATATAAACGGGCGGGTGGTCTAGTGGTGAAGACATTAGCCGCGTAAGTTGAAGACCCGGGTTCGACTCCCGGCTCAGCCACCAGTGGGCCTTGTTTTTCCTTTCGTATATGATATCTATTTCAGTTTATAATTCTTAAGATTATCGTTGGAATAAAACTATTTTCGCTCATATTTTATTTCCAATTTTCTATGAGGTCACAATTTAGATCCGAAATAGAGAACTACTTCCTAGAAATGGTCTCCACCCAAGCTAATCCTCTCGATGTCATGTCAAACTGTGCTTAGATACTACACTGCGTTGCCCGAAACACTTTGAGCGGCCAATCGTGAAGCGTAAAATTGTCTGCTTTGATCGAGTTACATGTCACGGGTCTAACATGCAATTATACATGAAGTTCCACAGGAAAATCTACCTTACTGTGTAAACTATCAAGGTCCCTCTTGCAAGGACTATAGGTATAGCCAATAACTGTCTTGATCGATCTAAAGTGGATAGAACCTGCCCTTTACTAGTGACTACCGGCCTGGCGTAGAGTGTAGTGACACTGCCTGCTAAGCCGCGGCCCTGGGTTCGAATCACGATAAGGGCGTTTAAAGACAGTATCGTTAAGTATGAAGACAACTTTGAGTAGCCGTATTTATTTGCTATTATTTTTTTTTTTTCTTATAACAAGACATGGGATTAATAAGGCACATAATAAGGTACACATTTTGTCCTAGAAACTCGACGTAAAGCATATGGTTTAGACAGTATTGACTTAATCCTCCCGAGTACCAATTACGATTCCGGACAAATGCTACTAGAAAATTCACAAATTGCGTAAAAGACGATACGATTGTGAAAAAAAATTGTACGGTGCGAACCTCAACGACACATGATCCACAAAGCAGAATATCTGGACATAGTCTAGCCACTGTTATTTTAAAAATATAAAGTTCAGGATCTGTGTATGGCGGTCATTTAGAGAATGTGGCATGGTGCTTACTCTAACTCCGACTTTGATGTCGAATTTGACTATCATACACTGTTTATATCGATCTGGTTTAGGCACTGTTCAAACACCACGAATATCAATTAGACTTTGGCCTATGGCTAATTTTTTTATCTGTTTCTCTTATCCTGCTCTCATCAAAAATTTACGGCAATCCGGAACGTTGCTCAAAAATGCGTTTTTTTTTAATTATATAAATTCACCGCATTCAATTTGCGAGTACCCAATTGAAAAACCACGAAGAGGACTCTTAAAGAATATATTTTAGCAGCATATTAACCTTTGTTTGTTGAAATCGTACAAAGAGTCATTGAAATATTCTCAAATTAAGTCAGACAGGGGTTGTCCGAAATTTATTTGCTAGACCTTAATGAAAGTACCATAAAGTCCCTAAAATAAAAAAAATATCAGACCTTCTTATATTAAATAGTGCTTACCAATACCTTCAGATCATACTCTCGGAACATAATAATACAAAATTATGCACATGTCAACATTTAGACGAGGTTTGTTTTGTCCTTATACTTAACGATACAGTCCTTAGTTGTGTGATGAGACTGATGAGCACAGATATGTGTTATTGAGTCGTGGATGTTTTCTATGTATATAAGTATTTGTATATTAAGCGCTGGCCTAGCGGTAAGAGCATGCGACTTTCGATCCGGAGGTCGCGGGTTCGAACCCGGCTCGTACCCCTCGGGACGTCGAGTTTGTCTGAACTTATGTGCGAAATGTCATTTGATGCCAGTCGCTTTTCGGTGAAGGAAAACATCGTGAGGAAACTAATTCCAATAAGGCATAGTTACCCTTCGGGTTGGAAGGTCAGATGGCAGTCGCTTTCGTAAAACTAGTGCCTACGCCAAATCATGGGATTGGTTGTCGCAGAGGACCCCCTCACATGAGCCGTGGCAAATGCCGGGATAACGCAAGGAGGATGATGATGATAAGTAGGTATTTGTATATTATATCGTTGTCTGAGTATCCACAACACAAGCCTTTTTTTTTTTTTTTTTTTATACCACGTCGGTGGCAAACAGGTATACGGCCCGCCTGATGGAAAGCGGTCACCGTAACCTATGGACGCCCGCAACTCAAGGGGTGTCACGTGCGCGTTGCCGACCCATTAGAAACTTGTACACTCCTTTTTTGAAGAACCCCATACTGTAGTTCATCGGGAATACCTCGACAGGGAGCTCATTCCACAGCCGGAGCGTTCGTGGGAGGAAATTCCTCTGAAACCGCACGGTGCGCGACCATTTAGGTTGCAAGGTGTGTGGATGAGCGCCCTGTCGATGGCGAGCGGTGCGATGATGAAAAGTGGCCGTTGGCATCATGTCAAACAGTTCTTCAGAACACAACCCATTGTACAGGCGATAGAACACACATAAGGAGGCGAAGTCCCTCCTTAGACTTAAGGGTTCAATACCGCCTGTGAGTTTGGGATCGTCGACAATTCGTACAGCGCGTCTCTGGATCGAGTCAAAGGGTCCAAGCTGGTATCCAGGTGCTCCTGCCCAAAGGTGACAGCAGTACTCCATGTGGGGTCTAACTTGCGACTTGTACAAGAGCAGTCTTTGCCCCGGAGTAAAGTATCCCCTCGCTCTGTTGAGCACGCCGAGCTTTTTGGATGCCAACGCAGCTTTCCCTTCCAAGTGACAACGGAATTGGACGCTACTCGAAATGTCGACTCCGAGGATCCCAATACTTCCTGACAAGGTAAGGGCTGTGCCTTGAAACTGTGGAACCACAGTAAATGGGGTTCTCTTAGCGGTGAACGCACACACCTGTGTCTTAGTGGGATTGAAACAGACTAGGTTGTCCCGACCCCACACCGAGACTCCGGACAGAATCCTCTCGATGTCCGACACAAGCTTTTCACGACTTTCTAGCACCACTGAACGAGGGATATTAGCACGGCCCGTGTAAAATGTATCCCCAGTACTGTCATCCGCATAGCAATGGATGTCGCCGATAGACAACATGTCATTGATATGCAGCAAGAACAGCGTTGGGGATAGCACAGAACCTTGCGGGACGCCAGCGTTTATGTCCATGCTATCGGAGCAGCTACCGTCTACTACGGCTCGTATGCGTCTGCCGGACAAAAAGCTGGCAATCCATTTGCATAATCCCTCGGGCAGTCCATAAGATGGTAACTTCGACAAAAGGCCCCTATGCCAGACCCGATCAAATGCCTTCGCTATATCTAGGCTAACTGCCAATGCCTCACCTTGACTCTCAATGGCCGAAGCCCAGCGGTGAGTTAGATACACTAGAAGATCACCAGTAGAGCGACCGTGGCGAAAGCCATACTGGCGGTCGCTTATTAGATCGTGTTCTTCTAGGTATCCAAGGAGCTTCGAGTTAATTACACGCTCCATGACCTTAGAGAGAAGGGAGGTAATAGCGATAGGCCTATAGTTTGATGGATCCGATCTGTCGCCCTTTTTTGGGACAGGGTGCACAAGGGCCGTTTTCCACGAAGATGGAACTTCCCGTTTGCTAATAGAAAGCGTGAAGAGATGAAATGAAATGAAATGAAATGAAATGAAATAAAATGAAATGAAATATATTTATTAATAACAATTGTTACATGTCGATGGAATGGTGTATAAGTAAAATAAGTTATTATATTATATTATTAATTACAACATTAATTAATAAATTACAATTTATCAACCATTGGTAGACTAAAAAATTCGTCATACGAGTAGAATAACTCTTGCGTTAGCCACATCTTAAGTCTGACCTTGAAAGCCGCTGTGGAAACTGCATCTCTTACTGAGTTCGGCAGGCGATTGTAAATCGACGGGCCTATAATATAAGCTGAACGCTCGGACTTGGCGAGTTTGTGCTGTTCGGCGACCAACCTATTGTGGAGTCTATTGCTGCGCAGGTTATAGTTTGAGTTAATGCCCCTGCGCTTGTACATATCTTGGTGCTCGTGTGTAAAAATGGAGACCTGGTAAATGAACAAACAAGGCAGGGGCAGGATCTTCAACTCCCGGAAAAGGTCACGCGCCGGGGCATCCTCCGCCTTACCCGACATCGCGCGGATGGCGCGCTTTTGCTGAGAGAACACACGCCTCCAGTCAGAGGCGCGGCCCCACAGCTCCACGCCGTAAGTCAGAAGCGAGTGCACTGTCGCGAAATAACACTCGCGCACCGCACCTTTTCCGGCGGTCATTGTCAATCGCCGTAGCGCGAAGCACGCACTGCCCAGCCTCTTGCACAGTTGGTCGATGTGCGCCTCCCAAGTTAGCGCGCTATCGAGGTGGAAGCCGAGAAGGCGCGCGCCGGTCACGTGCTGTATAGGGGCACCGCCAGCGCACACCTTCATTGTCGGGCTTTTATGGCCATTTAGCTTGAATGCCATATAGCTGGTTTTTTCTTTGTTAAGAGCTAAGCCGTTGTTTTGGAACCATTGGTGTAACTGCTCCATAACACCATTTAGTGCCGCTTCCAATTCCCGTTCAACAGTAGTGCTGACGACTGCCGTGACGTCATCTGCGTACATGAATATATCAGCGCCTTTTATCGCCTTAGGCAAATCGTTCAGCAATATGCTGAACAGGGTATTGGAGAGGCATGATCCTTGCGGGACACCCATTAAATTTTGTAGCTCTGTGGATACAACTTTCCCCCCGTCACCAACCACCACCTGCGCTCTGTCAGTCATGAATGAGAGTATTAGGTTGGTGGCTGGGCCCCGGATGCCGTAGTGGTCCAGCTTCTTGGCGACGAGTGCGTGGTCTGCCGTGTCGAACGCGCGGGACAGGTCGCAACAGATAACGGCTACATGGCGTCCCGCCTCGCGCGACGCCACGTAGCCGTGTCTGGATGCGTTAGCACGGGACACAACTCTGGAGCACAGCGTTTGAGCACAACTGCAGGTATGCCGTCTGGCCCGCTCGACTTGTGAACGTTTAAGGACAGTAGCTCCCGCCGAACATCCTTCTGGGAGATGCGGATTTCCGGCATGGAGTGTGCGCACCGCGGTATGGTAGGTGGCACGGTGCTACCGTCATCGCTCATAGTCGAGTTCGAGGCAAAAAGAGTACCTAGAAGATCGGCTTTCTCTTTTGCACTATGGACCAGATTACCGTCAGCATTTCGCAGTGGTGGTAAAGACGACCGACAAAAGTTCCCCTCGGCAGCTTTGGCAAGAGACCAGAAAGCGCGACTCCCGGATGGGTAGCCTGCGAGTTTCTCACCAAATTTGCCGACAAAATCGAACTTTGCTCTGGCAATAGCTTTTTTACTAGACCTCGAGGCAGCGTTCAGCTTACGTTTCACATCAGTAACGTTCGGATCCTTATCAGCTACGGCCTTGGTCCAAGCCCTGTAAGCGGCTTGCTTACGTGTTGTAGCTTCCTTACAGGGCCGGTTAAACCAAGGTCGCTTCTTCGCTCCTGCAGCGACTAACGAGTTGGGAATGAAACAATCCATTCCCAGCTGTATTGTCTCAGCGACATTTGTCGCACAGGAGTCTGGATCATCTGATGCGAAACAAAGCTGCCTCCATGGGTACGAAGCGTAAAACTCTCGCAATCCGTCCCAATCTGCTGACCCGTACTGCCAAACGCGACGTAGGCTAGTTGGCCGCGGTGGATCAGGCCGCGCGCAAGGCGCTTTAGTCCGGACGAGACAGTGATCGGACGAGCCGAGAGGTGCATTCACTGTGACGGAATATCCGTCCGGACGCGTGGTCAGCAGGAGGTCCAGTAAAGAGCTCGTATGGTCCTCGATGTCTGGTATTCTCGTGGGAGAATGTACCAGTTGTGAGAGCCCATAGGCCAGAGAAAATTCATGAGCAGACCTTCCCGCAAAGTCGGTGGACCGAGAACCAAGCCACTCAATGTGATGGGCGTTAAAGTCCCCCAAAATCACCAGCTCTGCGGATGGGTACTGCTCAAGAACTCTGTCGGACGTCAATTGTAGGTGCTCGAAGAGTCGGTTTGTCTCCGTGTTGCCGCTATGAGACCTGTATAGGCACGCGTAGACACGGGTGTGGCCGCCGTAGTCCACACGCACCCACAGAACTGACAGGTCCCGGTCTTCAAAGGCTTGAAGACGGCGACAGCATATATCCCGCCGGGCGTACACACATACACCGGCGCGTCTCATGAACTTATGTTCAAGTGTATATTCAATATTCAATATTCAATAATTTTATTTCGGAAAAAATCCATAGTGTTAGTGTACATTCCCTTAAACCTATGTTAGTTACATTTACATATTATTTATTACATCTAAAAAAAAAAACTAAAACTATAATAAATTATACACTTGGCCTCTGGATTCCATATGTACACCATCCCAGTGTCTCCAGATAGCACAAGCAGGCGATTCCAACACTAGGCGCACAAGGCTGTTGGAGCTGTCTCGCACGCGACGCATCAGGGAGGCAGTTCTTTTGCGTATTATAGCACCGAAACTGTCAGTGCGGGCCTCAGCGAACATGCCTGACGCACTGCAATAACGAGGCAGTCCCAACAGCATCCTGAACCCATTGTTATACTGGATACGCAGGGCACTGAGGGCCTTTTTAGCATAATTTGTCCACAGGCTACACGTGTAAAAGGATTGGCAAAATGCTTTAAATAGCGTTATTTTGACATTCCCATTACACCGCGCAAACCTGCGGGACAGCATATTACAACGTACCGCCAATGCCCTGCGTTCCCTCTCTATATCTGTGTCGTCTTGAAGAGTATCAGTCACCCAGTGTCCGAGATACTTAAAACGCGTCACCCTTTTAAGAGCGGTACCACACAGGCTGACTGGTGGTAGTTCATCAAAGGCCTTGTTGCCTGCTTTAAAAACTAGTAGCTCGCTCTTACTTGTGTTGTATCTCAGACCATGTGCGACTGCATACTCCTCACAGATCTCCAAAAGCTTCACTAGCGCACTGACTGACGGACACAGCAGCACCATATCGTCCGCATAACTAATGTTGTTCACCGTGGTTCCACCTACTGAACATCCGATATTAGTGCTGCTGAGTCCGGCAATCAGCTCATCCATATACAGGCTGAATAAGCGTGGCGAGGAGAGCCCGCCCTGCCTCACCCCGCAATCCAACCTATACACGCCGGTATAGCCGGGGTACGATAGGTATGATGTGTCCGTCGGGCAGGATATCTGCGTCTCCGTGAGGAACAGTAAGGTCGGCTGCGCAGTCTCCAAATAGCAGTGGACTGCGTTCAGGTTGGAGTGTATACCCCTGATGTTGCAGAAATCCACTTGCGTGGATGGAGATTCCGCTGATGGACCAAACTTTCTTTTTCTACGAGCCATTTTTTTTTTGTGTACTTATTTCTAAGGAGGGTTAGAGGTGCCGACGACTCAAAGGACAATAGACGGAACAAATCTGGCGGGGGACTATGCAGGTAGTGCGGTCTGCAGGCACGGCGTACGGAAGGGCCCCCGGTCCCCCCCTGTGGCAGCAGCCGAGTCCACTCCGGTCTCCTTCTCCGGCACGACCTCTACCCCAGGGATTTTTCGCAGGTTGGTGGTTCAGCCTCCCAAGGCGGAGATTAAGGTAATCCCTGGGTTCGGGAA
Source organism: Leguminivora glycinivorella (assembly GCF_023078275.1). NCBI lineage: Eukaryota > Metazoa > Arthropoda > Insecta > Lepidoptera > Tortricidae > Leguminivora > Leguminivora glycinivorella. The sequence goes on from NC_062977.1 coordinate 2,149,957, forward strand.
CCCTACTGACCTGCGGGCGGCCAGCGGTCAGCCGTTTCACCGGGTCTCCCTGATAGCCGAGCCTGCAGTCCGCGCCTACACAGACCGAAGCCAGTATTATTAGTTCCGTGGGTCCTCCAGTCGTCAGCACACCATACCCTCGTTGAGCTCTGGCAGCCTTACTCACCAGCAGGAACACAACACTATGAGTAGGGTCTAGTGCTATTTGGCTGCGGTCTTCTGTAAGGCGGAGGTACTTCCCCAGTTGGGCTCTGCTCTAGGTTCGAGCGAGATGATATACGCTGTGCTGTGCCCTACCACACAGAGCGGGATATCATTCGCTGTGCCCTACCTCGCCTTATTTCTTCTTTCTTCGTCAGTCCGTTTATTTATTTATTTAAATACTAGCTTTTGCCCGCGGCTTCGCTCGTGTTAGAAAGAGACAAACAGTAGCCTATGTCACTCTCCATCCCTTCAACTATCTCCACCTAAAAAAATCACGTCAGTTCGTCGCTCCGTTTTGCCGTGAAAAACGGACAAACAAACAGACACACACAATTTCCCATTTATAATATTAGTATGGATTTGCAGCGCATTGTAGATTTTGAGCGTCCCGCACATTAGCTCGCAAGGTAGGAGATCAATAAGGTGGGTGGACTAACAAAATTCCAGGTAATCGTTGATTAAAGGCAGCCCACAGTTTGACCTATTATAGGATAAAAGATCCTGCGAAATTCCGGGAAATTCAAACTAATCGGGAACGTGGATAAAACCAGTTTGAATTTTAGGGAGAGAGAGAGGGAGACTATAATTTGTTTTCCGTAATCTTTGTCAAATCGACACCTTGTTGATTTTCTATGCTGTTGCTTGTCGGAACAGGCGTCGGCCTGTAATATTCTGGACTAGTGATTTTTGAGTTTTGTGCATTCACAGCCCAAAAGGAATATAACTGTCTCACAAACAAGAGAAGAGTAACTGAAACCCTCCCACAAATGAGTATCTACAGTCAAAAACTGCCAAGGTTAATGTTAGATTACGATCCTTCAAAAAATGCACACTTGCTGGTAACACATTGTGTAATTTGTATAAGGTACAGCGCAACAAATCTCGCCTGGGGGCAAATGTAACTGGTCCATTTTTTTCACGTTTTACAATGTTTCCATTATTAAATAGAGTGTCCAGCGGTTATAAATATATGGTAGGCGTGTTCACTGGATACATGAACTCAACATCATAGTGTAATAATGGATAAAATGGATCAATTACAATTGTCCCCCAGTCGAGATTTGTCCCGCTATACCTTACACATTAAGGGCCGGTTGCACCAAACCGTCTGGCACCGTTAAAGCGTTCGTAAAATTTTATTGTATGAGAAGTTCCATAGAAATCTGCTGAGTGACGATGATGTGTCTGTCAAATGTGGTTGGTGCAACTGGCCCTAAAACACGCAGAATCTTCGTAAAAGCAGTAGAGCTGCATAGAAAGTTAAATATTCAGTTTAAAAAAATAATAATCATCAAATTAAAAAATGAATATTCTAGATACGTTTAAAAAAATAAAAATCAGTTGGGGTGTCTGAGGTTTTGAGTGATACCGGAAACACGGTGTATAATAGTACAAGTACAGAAGGCCCACTGCTTTGATGTTTACGAAATGCCGCCTTTTTAAATGCCTACAAAATTCTAACAAAGAAACGAGCCGCACGTGCGCAGCGTCGGATGATAGGGTTGCCTATGGATTAAAACGAATTAATTCTCAGATAAAATGTTATACTATATATTCAAGTCTTGACTACTTTCTAGGTATATATACAGTATTTATATATTTTTGTTTAAGCCTTCAGCATCACAAGCCTTATTGAACTTTTCCGTGGGACTTAATCAATAAGATCTGTGTAAGATTGTCCTATTTTATTCATGATGTCTATTTAACTAAGCATTATCCATTCCACACGTGGACTTCGCATATGAACCTTAAAAAAAACTCGCGACGTAAAGTAACAATAGAAAGTGCGAACATGCGTTCCGTGAGAATGCGCGTCACCCGCTTCGATTAGCGATTGCGAACTCGCGGCCGCGAACTCGCCAGCATGTACTTGTAGCGCGGCGATAGAATCGCGGAGTGAGCCGCCCCTGGTAAAAGCAGGCGGTTTATATGCTAAATTTACAAGCGCAGGCTTCTGGTATATCTCACGAACACCCATATTTGCGTTCCACAACATAATCTCCGTTATGTGTTCATAAAATTTAAATTCCATATATTATAAGAGCCGGCACACACGAACAACAACCGAACAAGTATTAGGGCGTTTCACACGTGCGAGTTATTGGGATGTTCGTAGCTTTTAAACCTGTAAGCTTTCAGTATGTTCTCATTGTTCGCGAGTCTGGGCGAGTTTTCGAAACAACCAGTTAAAAATAACCTAGAAATCTGTAACCAGTATTTGTGATTGTAGACCTTCCTTTATTAGATTGTCTGAGTCTTTGACTGTTTTAGCAATGAGAATGTATTTGCTGTTCAAAGTCCTTATGTGACGTATTTTAAGCCTCAATAAGAAGGTTGCACGTGTAAAATATTGTACATGAAAATATTAGGCGATTGGCTGATTTTATAGGTTATACGAATACCGACCGATATAGGTTATACGTACTCGAAACCGACGAGCGTGTATGAGAAACGTTATGAAAGTGTGTGAAGCGAAAGTGATTTGTCAGGATCGTAGTAAATGGATATCCGTGATCTCTGCCTACCCCTCTGGGAAACAGGCGTGATTGTATGTATGTATCTTGAGCCGCCGTACCTATTGGTCTCGGTTCAGCTCAGTCCGAATTCCCTCAGCTCATTCTCTACGCTCCGCCTCCAGACCCTTTAGCAGAACTTGCCTTCAAGTATGGACTCGCGCGCGACAAGTTGTGCTAGAGGGGCAGGTATGTACGGGGCGTTGGCGGGCTCTCTTTCCAGTTTGAGGCCACCACTCAAAAACGATACTGGCGCTGTTGGTATATCTGATGCAGAACCTTTAACAATAACCTGGTATGTGTATTCAGAGCACACACCAGCAAAAACCTCATAACTATTGAAACGGGATCACACAAATACAAATCCACTATGACGGCCATGCGGCGTTAGACAATGGGAGACGTCAAGTTTACAAATCCAGACATAGCCGAATGTAAACTCTAGCTGGTAATTAATACGGATCGTTTTACAACGGCGTGTACGCATAATGTATTCATGAACACGCCAGAGGGCGCTAAAAGCACTATAAATGAGCTAAAGCTATTTGATTTGAGGCAGAGGCTGAAGCGGGTACGGTAGCGAGTTTATGCATTTAGTTTTAATTACTATTTAGTGCTGGACAAAGTTATTTGCGAATGCCGTAATAATAATAACTACATACGTGTGTGACGAAGCACTGAGGATTTAGAATATTTTAGATGATTACGGTTTGAATTTATAATTGACGGCTGAATATGTATAAATTTGACCACATCATCAATATCGAGACCAACCATAACTTTATTAAATATTTTGTGTGTGACATTTTCTAACACAGAATTAAAATTCCTACTGGCACTTATATACTAAACGTTATATGGCACGTTACACTTACAAACTGACAATAGGTATACAGATAACGACCAATCAAATATTTGTATCAATAAAAAACAACCCAATCCAATGAGCTGCGGTGTACGCCACTTAGACCAAAATAAAAGATCGCTTTTTACAGAACGTTCAATAGTTTATTTTATTATAAGCAGGTGCCCCGTGTGGATACGCGATATAAACTCATTTTTATAATATTGAAAAAATGGAAAAAAATACGCTTCCGGCGGGACCTGAACCCGCATCCTCTGCAATCCGTGCATTGCTCTTAATCCTAACCTATTGAGCTACGGAAGCCACGTCCGACTTCGCAAATCTTGTTAAATCAAAACGTTTCTGCTTGTTAAAAATTAATATGCTAGTAACTTGTACCACAGAAAACCGCTGGATGCTTGTCGAATATGATTACTAAACCCCATTGTTTTGAGAACAGCGTTAGTTCGGGCCCCATTCTGCTCATAATAACCTCTGCATCTGCGGTAATAGGACTGAAGCATTATGAGAGCATGCCATTCAACTGTATTAATTTCAAGCTATGGAATATTCTAGTAATGCTATATGAGTGGTAAACATAGAAAAAAATCTAAATATATAGGTAATAATACCACTCAATAAAATGCTACATCTGTGTACAATGCTTTGTTTATTTTTCATAAACCAAATATGGTAGAAGCACAAAAAGCATGATCGATTTACAAACCTTTTAGTAAATTACTGACGCGGCACAGATAACAACCCGGGTAGGCACTAAGGCAGCGCTTTCTGATTCCGAAATGTGATATTGTTTCCATATCAATCTGATTCGAACTCATTTTAAAACTAGCTGTTATAAAACAAAATCTAAAACATTCCATTGCTGATCCGCGAATAAAAATTATACGTGGGTTAGCAAAGGAATATTCTAGATTTTGATTAATATGGATGCGCAAAGTTATACTAAGCATTAGCTTTTATACTAAGACGAAGTAGTGTAAAGTTGTAAACATTATGTCATCTATTTTGCTCTAACTTATATAAAAATGCAATTTGAACCAAATATTAACTCAATATTACATTTCAAACATCAGAAAACTCCCCAAGGGACTAATAAATGGCCGAAAATTGCTCTAAAGCCCAAACTTTCCACAGGCAACAAATTATAACAAAACTGTTTGTTGGCGGAATCTAAGTAATAGCGGATTTAGGATCTCTCGACGAAATTTAATTTTACAAACGACCGACGTTTTGTTCAGTGTTTATATAAGATTTATTAGCAGCTTTGATTAGGATCTTCAAGTCATATGTAAGTTTAGAATATTGTGCATGGCTTTTTCTAGGACTTTAGATATTACCGGAATAATAGTAATAGGCCTATAGTTATCCATTATGTCTTTGTCATTCTTTTTGTGTATGGGCTTGACTATTGAGCGTTTGAGATTGACGGGAAATGTACCTTGTACGAAGGATAAATTTACTATGTGTGTGAGGGGAAGGGCGATTTCTTCTGCACAACACTTTAGTATTTTGGTTGCTATATTGTCTACTCCTACTGCATTGCTATTGTTTAAGGACATTATAATTTTGTATATATCTTGTTTCTCGTAAGGTTTAAGAAATATGGTTTTAGCGTTTACAGGATTGTTTAAATATGATTGGTTCTCTGATCCCCTGTTTGTTGTATATAGGTTTGTAATATTAATGAAAAAGTTGTTGAACAATTCTGCTATGTCTAGGGGGTCTGTGTACTTTATTTGATCGTCCTTGATACAGTTAATGGAATGTGGATCTTTGTACGAGGGGCCATTTATTATTTGCCAAGTTGCTTTCGATTTCGATTTAGCGTGGTTAATCAATCTACTATTGTGAAATTTGTGTGCTTTACGTATACAGTTCCTGAGCAGTTTTGTGTATTTACAGTATGCACGCTTATTTAGGTGTTTGTTTCCAGGATCTTGCAGGTATTTTAGGTACAGTTTCCTCTTAGTAAAGCATGAACGTCGCAAACCACGGGTTAACCATCTATTCGTGTTATGTGTGTTATGAATTTTTCGTCTAACTAGCGGAAAGCACAAATCATTAAACAGGCCTAATAGTTCATGGAGGTTTTGGAAGGCTGCATCCGTCTCAGTTTCATTTAAAACTTGAGCAAACGATAAAGACGACATACAGCTTTTAAATTTATTTATATTTTCAGAGCTATAATCTCTTCTAGTTGTATAGTAGTATATGATAATGTAATAGTATATGTATGTATTTTCAAAACTAATTCTTCTTTTCTCTTGTTCACAGGCAACTGCTAGCACCCAACCTGAAACAAACACACTTCCTTTCAAACGGCGTTGAAACTGAAATAAGACAAGTAAGTAACAAAAACATCAGTTTAAATTTATATTCCATTAGGTTCGTTTGCACCAAAGACATATATAACTCCTTATAGACAGATAAAGTCTAAGAAAAAAACCTACCTCAGTACCATACAGAAAAAGATACAGTGGCCTAGATGGCATTACACCTTTGGGGTACGCTCAGCTAGGTGGCGCTAATATTAATATTTGACATTTTAAAACATATCAAGCTAAAAATTGTCAAAACTGAGGTTTAAAAGTTATAAGCCTGTGTCAAGAGATAGCAGTCTATGCACTGTGATTACACATTTTACTTCGACAGTAACTCTCTATAATACTCGATCCTCTTTGGTTTGCACCAAACCGTCTATCACCTAATTTGGAATTTATATAGACTTCTGTTGCGGGACCTCTGTTGCAAATGACCCTTATTTTCACTTAGTTATATCGAAGTAGCCATGCGATGTAACGTGCTTCACCTATAATTATCAAAAGGATGAGTAATGTTGTTTTTAATAAAAATAAAAATAAACTTAAAAAATAATTACCTGGCTAGTATTAATATTAACATAAACTTTAAGTTTTTATGTTAAGGGACAAAAAATATAAAAATCTACGCTTCGGCGGGACTCGAACCCGCATCAACCGCAAACCGGGCGGCCGCTCTAAACCAATTGAGCTACGGAAGCCGCGCCTGATTCTCGCGATTCTTTCCATTCCTTTCTACAGCGTAAAAGTAATAAGGGCGATAAATGAAACCAGGCGTATAATTCAATATTGTTATCATTAATTAAGAGGCGTTTTTGATTTACTCTTAATATTCACCCCATAATGAATTTTTAAAAAAAATCTCAGCAGCAATGTACTGGAAACGTGGTTGCGATGACAATCAATGACAACTGTCAACGAGCGTTTAACGCGAGTGTGTTTGCATTACGTTGCGGGCCGAATTAATTTGTATGGATAAAAAACATATTTCAATTTTAAGTAAAAGTTATCTAATTACATTTTATACGTCCTATACTCACCACCGTTAAGAGGTTCGCCCGTATTAGGATTACACCTGTATATGCATACACACCTTGGGGATCCTTAAAAATTGATTAAATAAAAAACTTGACTTGAACCTGTTTGGCCAAATTTAGGTGCATAAAAATTAGATATGACACTTGTGTGTGACTGCATTATATTTTCACCATAAACTTTCATCCATACTATTATAAATAGGAAAGTGTGTGTGTCTGTTTGTATGACCGTCTTTCACAGCAAAACGGAGCGACGAATTGACGTGATTTTTTAAGTGGAGACAGTTGAAGGGATGGAAAGTGACATAGGCTACTTTTTGTCTCTTTCTAACGCAAGCAAAGCCGCGGGCAAAAGCTAGTAAAGTCATGAGTATAAAAGACAAGTAACTGCACAACTCTTTAAAACAATTTCACCTTTTACCTCCAAGGATAGTTACAAGAGTGAATCTCCACATAGGAAGCAGTTTTCCGTAAAGCGCCATCTAGCGCGATTTATGCAGAAACTTTTAATCGTGGGCAACAAAACTCCTGCACTGAGATTAAGTGCTGTAAATAGATTGCTTCCCCGCAAAGTGGAAAGAAAACTGCAGTTTAGATAAAACACTCTTGAGCGTCTGCGTGAAGCTAGCCGTTAGCACAGAATATATAATAGTACAAGTACAGAAGGCCCACTGCTTTGATGTTTACGAAATGCCGCCTTTTTAAATGCCTACAAAATTCTAACAAAGAAACGAGCCGCACGTGCGCAGCGTCGGATGATAGGGTTGCCTATGGATTAAAACAAATTAATTCTCAGATAAAATGTTATACTATATATTCAAGTCTTGACTACTTTCTAGGTATATATACAGTATTTATATATTTTTGTTTAAGCCTTCAGCATCACAAGCCTTATTGAACTTTTCCGTGGGACTTAATCAATAAGATCTGTGTAAGATTGTCCTATTTTATTCATGATGTCTATTTAACTAAGCATTATTATCCATTCCACACGTGGACTTCGCATATGAACCTTAAAAAAAACTCGCGACGTAAAGTAACAATAGAAAGTGCGAACATGCGTTCCGTGAGAATGCGCGTCACCCCTGATGCCGCCAGCATGTACTTGTAGCGCGGCGATAGAATCGCGGAGTGAGCCGCCCCTGCCGTTAGTGGGTACAGATTTTATAACCTCACTGTATAATAGTTTAGAGCACTGAACTTTGCTATGAACTTGATAGAAGAATGAAAACCTTGAGTATGAAATAACTATGGACATGGATTAAATCGCGTACAATGAATTTACAATTCATCCCGACGTTTTGAACACTTTACAACGTTCGTGGTCAACGGGTGGCTGAGGAAAAATTACAATGTGCAAAAGCTACCTCTTATGCAATGCTCTTTCCAATTTGCGCGTTTCGCATAACTTTCCCCAAAACTGTATGACGATCTCACTAGTTAAGTACTTATAAGTTTCTGAACGTATATCGAACTGCAGAAATATAGAATATTAAATATTAAAATTCACACTAGCGCCTGAGAGTTGAAAACATTATTCATGCAAAATGTAAATACACACACACACAAAAACACAGCACGGCGAGTAAAGAAAATTGCACAAAGAACTGTAGTTCAAATATAACATGTATATTTACTGAAGCAAGAACTAGCTGTTTGCAATAAAATCTAGAATGCTAAGACATTGATTATTTATTCACCTTGTAGATTGAGCATTAATCTTTGAGACTGGCATGTATAGTCGTCAAAAATCTTAGGCTCCAATCTCGGTTCTGTTATAATGAGCAGATAATATAGTTAAATTGTTATTTTAAAAATGAAATTAGATATACAAAGATCGAACTTGAATTCTTATGATGTAACATTGACAAGGAAATAGTTAGCACCTAAGCGCACAAAAAAGAACAAAAACCAACTTGTTCTCATCCACTTTTACCTAAAATTAATAAATGTATAAATTACATTTAAAGTTATATAAAGTTAGCATAATACCCGTATAATGGTGGCTACGAGAGTACGTATAACTTTGGACTTTTTTTTAAATACAAATTCCTATGTTTCCAATACCCGCGCTGTTTCCATATCGACTAGAGTTTAGTGTGAGCCCATTGAGCCCATACACATATTCTCACTCGCAACACTAGTCTTTGTATATAGGGATGATATCTTAAGACGATACGATACAGGTCAATTCTCCATACAAACGCTCTCGACTATTTCCTTTATTTATTATTATTTTTATCTGTGTCGGACCGTTTTGATTTTTTTGCTATTTTTATTTTAAAAGACGCTAGAGCCAATCAAAAATTTCTAAAAACGGCCTTTTTCAATATGGCTCAATAAAAGGTGTGATACTCAAGATCGGTAACAATTAGCCGAAAAATCTAAACGGTCCGACACAGATTATTTCATTGTTATTCAGATTCTCAAATTTCGTTCCGTTTAAATAAGTTTTGAAGGAGGAAAGAGTCGAGAGCGGAACCTCGATTTTAAAGATTTTTTTGCAATATCTTTTAACTGAGTTGTTCTTAATGGACATTATTTTTTCGATACATCTAGTTAATCCACAAATCCTTATCCTTTTTCTTTTTTTTTCGATCCTTATTGGGAGAACCTATTCATTTTATTATTTTCAATTTATAATGTAATTTTTGACGATCATGATGAGAAGATAAACATAACTTTGGCATGTAACAAATTTATAGTGTAATTTTTATCATGAAATAAAGAAATCTAAATCTAATAACACTAGTATTATTATTATGAGCCTATTGTGTCCCACTGCTGGGCAAAGGCCTCCCCCTTCTTTCTCCATTCTTCTCGATCTTGAGCTAAAACTGGCCAGTCTGTCAAAAAGGAGTCCAAGTTATCCCGCCATCGCCGGCGAGGTCTGCCGGATCCTCTGTTCGACTCATGGGGCTCCCATTCCGTGGCTATCTTGGCCCACAAGTCATTCGGCATACGGCAGACATGTCCAGCCCAGTCCCACTTTAACTTGGCCGCTTTTCGAGCTACATCAATTATCCGAGTTTTTGAGCGCAGCGTGGTGTTTCGGATTCGATCCCTTAGTTTCACACCTAATATGCTGCGCTCCATAGCTCTCTGGCAAACCCCGAGTTTGGACTTCTGAGCTTCCGTCAAAGACCAAGTCTGTGCACCGTAAGTGAGGACTGGAAGTATGCACATGTCCATGAGCCTACGTTTAAGTGACAGAGGTAGGTCTCCCTTCATGAGGTGTTTCATTGACCAATAGCTCTTCCAGGTGTTCTCGGTCCGTCTGTGAACCTCTTTTTCTTGTCGCGCCTGGAAAGAAACTATTTGGCCCAAATAAATATATTCATGGACATATGCAATGCGTTCTCCGTTTACCTCAATATTACGTTCTGTGCTGTTAGACATGACTTTGGTCTTTGACATATTCATCTTCAGTCCAACCTCGAGGCTTGCGTTGCTTAGGTCTTCTAGCATTTGATGTAGCTCGGATGCCGTTGAGGAAAACAGGACTATGTCGTCAGCGAAACGAAGATTGGTCAACCTTTTCTCGCCGACAACCAGCCCCTTGTCTTCCCAACGCGGCGCAAGTTTCCGTAAGACATGTTCTAATGTGCTATACACTAGTATATTTAACTGAAATTCCCAAATTGATAGGGGGACTCCTTTCCATTTTAGCATGTTCGCTCCCGTAGCGTCTTAAGGCCAACCAATGAGCTGTACTTATTCAGTAGCCGACTTACCTGGCATGACAGTTTATTGTTATGCCTAGTGACTCCAAGTTTGCTTGGTTCCATAATACGAGATTTATAGGAGGTAGTCTGTTAGCTTCGCATAACTTGCAATATAGAGTAATGAAGAAATATGAACTGAGCATTGGCGGAGCTGACACTGTCAGTAAGAATAATAGTGTAATGATAGGATATAAATTAAAATTAATGTCGGAATATAAAGAAGAAGGTAAAAATATTACTTATTTACAACACATTGAGGCGCTACTTAGTGCTTTAATTGCTTATGTCTTCTGTCTAAAATATGTATTAAAAGTGTTCACGGACGGCTAGTGATGTCATCTGTCATAGACCAAAGGAAACAAATGACTACGCGTATGCTATAGCATACGTGTCCGCGAATGTGTTAACAGCTATGGGTATCTGCAAACTTTGTACGGTACAGTATACATGCAAAATTATTATATCTATACATTACGATACAAGTGCGGAAAAGAGGAAGTTACTAGTGGCGATAAATTAAAACACGACCGAAGGGAATTTTGCCGTACGACGTTTTTTAGTACATGGCCCTCCGAAGCTTAGACCTGACAAGAAATGAAACCACTGTAGTAGAAATAATACACGGAGATAACTTTTCACTGGTTTATTATAGAATAAACTCAAATTAAATGCAACTCGCGACATGCGATGGCCACGATCGAACGAAGAAGGAAGAAAAATGTTGCCATGTTAAGAAACATAAAATTGGCCATAGATAAATTGTCACAAATAGACTTTTTGTTCTTGAACAACCACTTCTCGCACTAGTGCGTAAAAAAACACCGTTTGTTCTGAAATAGTACATTACGATACAAGTGCGTAAAAAAGCCAAGAGCGTGTCGGGTCACGCTCAGTGTAGGGTTCCGTAGTTTTCAGTATTTTTCTCAAAAACTACTGAACCTATCAAGTTCAAAACAATTTTCTAGAAAGTTTTTATAAAGTTCTAGTTTTGTGATTTTTTTCATATTTTTTAAACATATGGTTCAAAAGTTAGAGGGGGGGGACGCACTTTTTTTTCCTTTAGGAGCGATTATTTCCGAAAACATTAATATTATCAAAAAACAATCTTAGAAAACCCTTATTTATTTTTAAATACCTATCCAACAATATATCACACGTTGGGGTTGGAATGAAAAAAAAATATCAGCCCTCACTTTACATGTAGGGGGGGTACCCTAATAGCACATTTTTTTCCATTTCTTATTTTTGCACTTTGTCGGCGTGATTGATATACATGTTGATACCAAATTTCAGCTTTCTAGTGCTAACGGTTACTGAGATTATCAGCGGACGGACGGACGGACGGACGGACAGACAGACATGGCGAAACTATAAGGGTTCCTAGTTGACTACGGAACCCTAAAAAGGAAGTTCGAAACGAAAAATATAATTTTCACCACACCAACTGATAAAGCCTTTCTTTGCTATTCGAAAACAGATAGCAAAATTAAATTTTATCCACAAGAGTGCAAAGTAATTTCATACAAATTTTAACTTGATGTCTAAAGCTGGATGTGGGAATTCACGTATAAATGATGATTTTGAATCATAAACGTTAAATAAATTGAAGTTTTTTATTTATTTTGATGTTTTACAGTTCATATTTTCATAGTGTTGGTGTGGTGAAAAATTTTGTGTTTCACTCGGTGGCAAAGTTTGTTTAACCTTCGTGCCTTGATACCCTCGCAACGCTCAAGATTCCACATTCTGAACCACTCGCTACGCTCGCGGTTCAATATTGGAATCTCTCGCTTGCACGGGTATCAATATTGGCACGTGCGGTTAAACAACAACTTTGCCCCCTTGTAAAACAAATAACTATTTCATCCTTTGACAAAAATATCCCAATGAAAATTTCATGATATCTTTCCATCAATAGCCTAAAATATACTCGACTCACGTGTTTATTCCCATTATATTCCATTTAACATAAAACATCATTTTCTCATAATATTATTACGGGAAGGAAGGAAGATGCAATATTTGTTTACGTAAGTAAACATTATGAGGCTCCGTGAATACGGGCCTACACACAATTAGACGTTACGACGACGTGCCGTAGCACGTTGCGGCGTCGTGTGACGTTGCGACGTCGTGTGACGTTGCGACGTCGTGTGACGTTGCGACGTCGTGTGACGTTGCGACGTCGTGTGACGTTGCGACGTCGTGACGTGACGTTGCGGCGTCGTGTAACGTTGCGGCGTCGTGTAACGTTGCGACGTCGTGTGACGTTGCGACGTCGTGACGTGGCACGTTGCAGCGTCGTGTAACGTTGCGACGTCGTGTGACGTTGCGACGTCGTGTGACGTTGCGATGTCGTGTGACGTTGCGATGTCGTGACGTGGCACGTTGCGGCGTCATGTAACGTTGCGACGTCGTGTGACGTCGCGACATCGTGTGACGTTGCGACGTCGTGACGTGGCACGTTGCGGCGTCGTGTAACGTTGCGACGTCGTGTGACGTTGCGACGTCGTGTGACGTTGCGACGTCGTGACGTGGCACGTTGCGGCGTCGTGTAACGTTGCGGTGTCGTGTAACGTTGCGACGTCGTGTGACGTTGCGACGTCGTGACGTGCAAATCTACGCCGTGTAACGTAAAACATCACGTCACGGCGCCGTGCCGTGGCCCGTTGCCGCAACGTGTGTCGAAATTTGAAAAATATGCCGCAGCTGATCATTAGAGCCATGGACCGCACCAGACTTGTCTTCATCCAGCAACGTCCATCCATTTCTTTCTATCCTGAATAATGATGGAAATCATTTTAAGAGAAAATATAGTGCCCTAACGGCTCAGCCACGACATTGGTCTAAGCGCGACAGCGGTGAGCGGCGGCCATACATTGGAGCGAGACACAGCTATGGGACTTTTCATTCGCACGTATGGCCGCCGCTCACCGCTCGGCTGCCCTAAGCAGAAATCAAGTATCTGGGTTTTGTCAAATTTTACAGTAGAGCGAAAAAATGATTTTTTTTTTATTTTTCCTGATTATATGCTTATTAATTAATTGATAGCCTTTAAAACAGTCGAACTTTATTAGACTAGATATCATTAATAGTGTACTATAATTATTTTTTCAAAATTATTACCACAATCATTTTAAAATACAAAAACAGCTTTCTGCGTAGAATTAGAATGCAATAAGAAAATTTCAAAGCTTTTCTACAAGAATGCAAGTATCTTGAACTGTGTCATTTAGCTTTGGTAGGCTTGTTATTTTTAACTGTATCTAAAACACAAACTACAGAACGGATTTTCATGCGGTTTTCACCAATGAATATAATGATTCTTGGGAAAGGTTTTGGTATATAATTTGTTGAGATCTTGTTTGAATTAGTTGAAATACGTCAATTTTTGCTAATCAAGTCGGACAAAATTCTGCTGGCTGAGAGCTTTAATCGAAAACGCTGCCCAAACTGTTTGAGCTATATTAAAACAATGTATTGCGAAATTGTGTATCTTACATAGACATACAAAAAAATCTGTAATAGCATATGTCTATCTTTTAAGGATAAATTACTATAACCATTTTTATGATAGCCCCGTGCGCAGCCGGGGCGGACCGCTAGTATATGTTTCCAATGTATACATTTTAGATAGATGCCTTCAATGTAGTGTATGTCATGCTTGTGTAAATTAGGTTTTAATATAAATGCAATATTGGAGTAATCCACGGAAAAGAAGCTCTAGTTGTGTTTGAATGCAAGTTGTCTTAAGATTATATGTTTAAGAGGTTTTTCTGTCACGAAGAGTTCAAAAATACTCATTAAACTTAATCAATTACTCACGTTGTAGAAGACTATTTAAATAACAAAAAAAACCTCGAAAGCGATTTCCCGTGGAACGCACAATATTAATTAAGTGCAGTAGGTAGGTGCCTAAATACTCGAAGACAGAAAAAAATAATGAAAGTTATAGTCTTCCTTAATTATAATAATAGGAAACTGTAGTTAAAATAAAATATTTTATACCATGTACGAAATAAAGCATTATGAGCAAATAATTATGAGAAAACATGGACAGCAGTTATTTTTAAATCCAATTTCTACTTAATAAGTCAGGTAGAAATATATAAAATAACTGAGTTACCCGTGACGTCACTCAATTCAATTTCATATAAATTCCATATTAGTAAGTCGTTCAAATTCGTTTTGACAGTTCCTTCTTAAAAAGAAGCTGATTTGATTAGGAGGCAAGTAGCCTTGATCAACTTATTGATCAACTAACCAACATGCAATAATTATGTAAGTATGTTCGTTATATATATTTTCGTATTTTGGATAAAATAAGTTACATATTAAATAAGACAAGTTCCTCGTGCTTTTACTGTTTACATCTGGTTGTTTTTAATACTAAGGCAATTTCTACCTGAAAACCCAAATTAATACATGTATAAGCAATTACAAGCTTTTGACATCATAACAAAATGATAGACGCCGAAGTCAAGTAACTTCACAATCAATATCAATAGTTCTACGCTGAAGTCAAGTAACTTATCAATAAATATCAATATTTCTACGCTGAAGTCAAGTAACTTCGCAATCAATATCAGTATTTCAACTCTGAAGTCAAGTAACTTAGCCATCTAATTTGAATTGCAAGTATCTTTCGTAAGATACTTGATTTCAAGATAGAAATAGAGTAGATACTTGACTTTAGCGTAGAATACCCCGTTAAAAAAAGATACTTGAATTTTTTAAAGTTCTGTATTTTGAAAAATATAGATTATAAAAATTTCAAAAAAATACTGAAAGATGTATTTTGAAAAATGAATCGAACGATGTAAAAAACCATTTTTTGGAAAATTTTGAGATACTTGATTTCTGCGTAGGGCAGCCGCGCTGTCGTCGCGCTTAGACCCATGTCGTGGCTGGGCCGTAACAAGAGTTTATGAATTCACCAATTCGATGCGACATCAATCAAATTCGACAAATCGAATTTTGACATCAATTTCATGCGTAATTTTCCTTTACCTGTTGAACATCAAATGCGCCGACGCTGGATTATAACGTTAGTATTAACGTCATGACATCGTGACGTCGCACGTGCAACGGAACGGCGCCGTGACGTGATGTTTTACGTTACACGCCGTAGATTTGCACGTCACGACATCGCAACGTCACACGACGCCGCAACGTGCCACGGCACGTCATCGTGACGTCTAATTTATTGTGTGTAGGCCCTACGTCTGAAGCTTGGAAATATACAGACAGGATATAAGAGTAGACATGAGAATATACAATTACTTAAAGCGGAATAGCTACTAATACAATTTGCAAGTGGTTGATTTAACAAGACACATATTCATGAAATAAAACTATGGGAACGGATGCGTATAATGAATTTACAATTCATCCCGACGTTTTAGTTTTATTTCATGAGTAACTATCGCGGTAACCGAAGACAATATTAAGACACGTATTATTAAAAAAACAATTGTTATTTATGACATGTGATTGGTGCATAATAGGCAACTTTGTTTTAATGCATAATTAGTAGTAGTAGTAGTAAAGAGGATCGAGTATTATAGAGAGTTACTGTCAAAATAAAATTTGTAATCACAGTGCATAGACTGCCATCTCTCGACACAAGCTTAAAAATTTTGAACCTCAGTTTTGATAATTTGGCCCATATTGTTAGCTTGATAAAATGTCAAATATTAATATTAGCGCCATCTAGCCGAGCGTTCCCTAAAGGTGTAACGCCATCTAGGCCACCGTACCTTTTTCTCTAGGGTTTGAGGTACGTTTTTTTCTTAGACTTTATCCGTCTATATGGAGTTACATATGTCTTTGGTAGTAGATAATCACTTTATTGTATACAAGAGATTTATATACAAGAGCTCTGGTGGCCCAGCGGTAAGAGCATGCGACTTTCAATCCTGAGGTCGCGGGTTTGAACCCCGGCTCGTACCAATGAGTTTTTCGGGACTTATGTGCGATGTCATTCGATATTTGCCAGCCGCGTTTCGGTGAAGAAAAACATCGTGAGGAAACCGAACTAATCCCAATAAGCCTTAGTTACCCATCGGATTGGAAGGTCAGATGGCAGTCGCTTTCGGAAAACTTAGTGCTTACGCCGATCCATGGAGTCAGTTGTCTCCAGGCTCCCATGAGCCATATGGATAACGCAAGGAGGATGATGAAGAGATTTATACAGTTGTATGTATAGTTGTATAACTTTACCTACATCCAGTATTATGATGCACGAGCAGATACAGATTGTTTAATATACGGCACCTGCTTATCGAATAGGAACAAATGAAATAAACCAAAATATTGAAGTTTCCGAAAATATTTTTTGGGCCTATGTGTATTGTATATTTCTACATTCACCATGGATATTTCAACAGCATTCATGTCCATTTTGCAAGGTTTGCAATGTAGACCAATTGTGTAAAGACATTTTTTCCAGATTTATAAGCTCGATAAGTTTCAGCCTACTTAGTTTACCTAAATTCACCTAACTTAAAACTATAAATTATAGTTTGTAATCAATCCTAAAACACTAGCCCGTTTATTGATTACAAAAATAAGGATATTTTACAGGAACATTTATTTAATAAGAACAAAAAAAAATTAACGATATGCCGCTGCACCGCTAGTATGACTTTCGTCTAACTTATTTTACGTATAGCTTGTAAAATATCCTTATTTTTGTACTTCAAAGCCAAAGGAGGATATTTCAAAGACGATTCGATTTAATTGGTCAAAGATTATTAAGGTTTCACATTTTAATCTGTAGGACAATCATTCGTGTAAGGACAGAAAAATAATTATACAAACGTTTGTCAACGTATTTTTGGGCCACCCTGTAGATGTAGATAAATAGTCATATAGTTAAAGTAGTTACGATTAGGCTAGTAGTTATCACTCATAGATATTTTCTATCTTAGGGGGTTCAAAATTAAAGAAAATATACATATAAAATTTCTGATTCCTAATTCAATAATAACAGTTAGTGAAATTACTAATATTACTGAAATAAATGGTTTGAATTTAATTGAATTGATTGAAGAGCTGAAGAGAGCTGGTTGTACCGGTTGTGTCATTTATTTCAAATCTCAAACATTTTCTCATCCGATCCTACCTTTCTGCGCCTTCAATTATTAATTATAATTGGCCCGTAATTAATATTTATAAGGTAGTAAAAATACCAGATAACACGGCGACTTTTCAAAAGCGTAAGTAATTGAAATTAAACGAGGACCCTCCTTATTATTACTTGTATACATTTTCCATTAGACTTTGTTATTATTTTGTACTCAAATTGACATTAGAATCCGTAATTTTTACCCCTTTTTTTAATTATATGCTGCTAACGACGACTTTCTAAAAATATGTTGATTCGTTTTATTGTATGTTACAACTTCACAAGGATACCTACTATTATAGTATTCATTGCGATATCAAATTAAACTTTATTTAATTTTGGTAAATACTTTGTGCTGTTGTTGCCTAAACCTACAAAATAGTACTTATTTTATTACAATTTGTTATTAGGGTTCCGTACCTCAAAAAGGAGAAACGGAACCATTGTTATAGGATCACTCGTGCGTATGTCTGTCTGTCTGTCATATCAATTTTCTCCGAAACTACTGGACCGATTAACTTAAAATTTGATATTTAAGGTAGCGTATGTTTATATATGTTTATAAAACGATTATAAGTAAAACTAATAAGCTGACTATTTTTTTCAGAGAAAGCAAAAAATTAATCCGTTTCATAATAAAAATGTAATAAACGAATTAACAGATTTATACTTTTCCTGGTAAAAGACCAATTAAAAAAGCTTCATTAGCAAAACCTTTAAAACAATTCCCGGAAAAGTAGCGAGACTACTAAAAAACGACTGCGATGAAATTTAATACTTATTTCGAATAGAAATCTCCAGTTCACTTAACAGTCTTGTTAAGTGTTCTCCAGTTATAACGGTTACAGTCAAGTGTCCTCTCCGTTTTCAAAACATTTATTTCGCAACATTGTGTTGTGGAGTCTCTAGTGTGGCGGATGTTTTCGACGTCATGCTTGCGAACTTGGACCATTTTCTTTGCTGAACATTTTCTAGAAGTTCTCATGTAAATATTTTTCGATAAAAATAGAATAAGCCTACAAATTTGGGATATCTTAGTGACCGACCGATTAGAGTCGTATAGTTGTATTTTCGTCAAATAATCTTCGTTTAACATATTGTAGTCTCTGCTGACTTTGATCATTTTTGTTTTCTGTATTTTTCTTACAATACAATACAAATATTATTTATTGCTCACCAATTATCAAAAAACAAATTAAGCACATAACTTTAATTAACCATGGTGGACAACAAGCGATCTTATCGCTAAAGAGCGATCTCTTTCAGACAACCTTTGGGTAGTTTTTTTTATACTACGTCGGTGGCAAACAAGCATACGGCCCGCCTGATGTAAAGCGGTCACCGTAACCTATGGACGCCTGCAACTCAAACAGTGTCACAAGCGCGTTGCCCCTATTAGAAACTTGTACACTCCCTTTTGCTGTGTTAAGTACACAGCAAAAAGGAATGTACAAGTTCCAAGGAGGGTTCGGGTTGCCGACGACTCAAAGGACAATAGACGGAACAAGTTAGTTCCGTAAGTCCTCCCGTCATCAGCACACCGCACCCTCGTTGAGCTCTGGCAGCCTTACTCACCGGCAGGAACACAACACTATGACTATGAGTAGTAGTGGAGACAAGACACATAAAAAAACTAATTTGAGTATTCTTATTTCGCACATTCAATTCAATTCAATTATTTATTTATAAAACCACAATCGTTCGGTATTCGTTATTATTTTCCTTGGGTCTATACGCACAGAGATGGTATTAAGAATTAAGACGATTAACCTTCAAGCGGGCGCGCGGTCATTTATAATGGCAGCGGTCGCGCGTAACCTTAAAGACCGATGGGATATTTTAACGATTTAAAACACAAATTAATTAATACTAATTTATTTTTTTGTACATAGATACACTTATAATACTATAAGGACTCAATATGTTAAAAAAAAACTATAACTTGGATGAAAACTAATAATAAAATGAAATGACATGGGCACCTCGGATTTTCTTCGAATTAGAAAGTAACTTTGGCGACACAGTCAACACCTCTAAATGAAATTCTATAAAAAATAAGCGCGTGACAAAACACGGAGAAACTAAAAAGCAAAAAATAATAAACCTTTGAATTCAGATTTCTTATCGTATTGCAATAATCTAAACATCCAAATTATAAACAAATCAATTATTTTTGCAGTCGGTACCAGACCTGTTCGTCGCCTTGCTCTGTTTGCCCCACCCAACTCATACGCAGGCTGGCACCGACTCCAAAAATAATTGATTTGTTTATAATTTGGATGTTTAGATTATTGCAATACGATAAGAAATCTGAATTCAAAGGTTTATTATTTTTTGCTTTTTAGTTTCTCCGTGTTTTGTCACGCGCTTATTTTTGAAGGCGGTTTTATTTTTTGTTAAAAAAGTTTATTTATTTGTTGATTTTTAGTGGTTCCTATTGATATTATATGTCCGAATACATGTACACTAGTGAAAGAATTATCCTTTAACTCCTAACCATTGAGGAGTTGACCTTCCATCATCAGCTCAGCCACATAAAATTATTACCATCAGGCGTAAATACTGGTTTACCTTTGAAAAATACACTGAAAACATTACATGTGCCTATAACATTTGAAGAGTTCCCTCGATTTCTCCAGGATCCCATCATCAGACCCTGACTTGGTGCCAATGGGACCATCTCGGGGTTATACCCGTTCGATCAAAAAAAAAATTTTGAAAATCGGTCCACAATTCTCGGAGATATCGAGGAACATACATACAAAAAAAAAAAAAAAAAAAAAAAAAAAAAAAAACATTCAGTCGAATTGAGAACCTCCTCCTTTTTTGAAGTCGGTTAAAAATATCTTTGTCCGTCATCAAGCCGCAGCAATAAAAAGCAAATAAGTAAAAATAACAAATTAATTTGGCTTTACGAGATCAAATAATTAACATCAAAATATTCTTCAGAATCAGTTTTTTCTTCAAGATAACATTGCAAATTTTCAAATAAATGTCGCGTGAGGCATGGTGTGCATTGAGTCTTGGATTGCCGCTTTTTTTTGTAGGGCACAGTTCACACCTTTACAACATTATCTTCTAGTTCGATTTGCGCCAGTATTGCACTATCACATAACGGCCGACAATTAACAGATAATCCAGGAATAATAAAAAAAAACAAATAAAATATTATGATCGAAGATGTACTTAAAACACCAGTGACAAAGACGAAATATTAATTGGTGATTGGTGACTATTTAGTTTACTAATATATACAAATTTTAGATCAATAAAGATCAAGACGTATTTAATAGAATTTTACAACACAAACAAACAAAAACACACGAAGTACCTTCCCTTGATTTTAAAATCTCAAAGCAATAACCAGTAAACCGACCCAGGAGCAAAGAGATTGCGTCCTTCCCGCATCTTTGAAGTTTTATCGATACGGACCGTGTGCGGATCAGAATCGGCTAATCTTGCCTCCGACTGTGACGGAAAATGGGGTTACGTTTCATATCAATTCCAGGACGGGAAGTTGTGTTTACAAGCGTTCGTGTTTCTACAATTTTTTATTTTTTTAGTTTTTGTTTGTGCGTCGTAAAAATGGTGAAGGAATTGTCGGTTGTTTTTTTTTTGCGGATACATTTTGATCGTCATTTATTTATATCATCGATTCTAATCCACGATTTAAAGTGTCCATCAATTTGTAAACTAGTTTCTAGTGCTAATTTATTGAATCCATTTCTTAAGACTAAGAGATATTGAAACTCTCAATCCTAAATTTTAGAGGTAATTTGATCGTGTGTGTGTGGTTTTAATTAATAATGTTTAAAATCTAAAAGCATGTATAAAGAGGTTGAAAAACAGGTATGAAAGTTATAATTTAGGTATTTGAAACTTTATATTGAACATCTAAAACTGACCTGATTTAACCAATATTAAACAGATTTCACTCAAACTTAAACGGCACCTGATACTCAAACCTTAATTTAATTTTTCAAAAACCTTCACCCGCACCTAAAACGTATCCAATAATTAAAAGTTTATCCATCGCTCATTGCAGACCTGTCGCCCTGTCCTCCGGCCAATCATTCCGGACGTCGATAAAACTTGGCCAATTCATCAGCAAGACAATTAAAGTGTTGAGAAGGTCCTAATTGAGTTTCGTGGAAATTTTCGTATCAGAACTTGGCTTAAGAACTCCCGATTAAGACGGCCGATGCGCTGGTCTGATTGTTTTTCAATAACTCTCCGATTATGGGCTTTGACTGGGATTATTACAGCCAAGTTTGGGACGATCGAGATGCGAGTTTCATTAGGTTGATTGTCTTTTCGGTTCGCTGTTGCTGGTCTTTTCAGTTTGGTTGAGATACGTTTTGGAGTTTTGCTTTTGAATGTACGGGATGGGATCTAAAACTGTTAATTAGCTAAGAAAACTTTCGTACTCGGGAAATCGTAAGCGGTTAGCGGGACACCTAATCTTTTCTGGCATATGGTAAAAGAAACTTGAAATCGCTGACACACTCTATATTCTCTCACATTTTATCTTTATTTCTTCTCACATTGTAAAATTCGTTCTGTATCTGTCATTAAATTTAGTTTGTGTAGCGACCGTTGGCGCTAGTAACATGCGAACACTTACGCCGTGGCTTGCGTGGGCGACGGTCGCGCGATGGTCGCTGATGCGACGCATACGAAATCAAACCTTATCGATATGGAAGTATGAGACGCGACGGCGACGGTCGCGCGACCGTCGCCCACGCAAGACACGGCGTTAATGTCAAGCCACGCTGTGTCCGACCGGACCAATACAGGTTCGATCGCCACATCTATTATTATTGTCAAATATTTGTATTTTATAACTACTTCATGCTGTATGTTTCGTTATTTTTGTATTTCGTTCTTTATGCTTTGCGTTTCTCTATTTTTGTATGTTTCCCTCCGTGATTTTTCTCACTTAATGGTCTCACCGGAAGACCAGCGCTGGAAGTCGCCAGCAATAGATATGCTGAGGTGAGGCCATTTCGTGGCACTTTATTCTTCTATGTCATTCATAAATATTGTTTATTGTCTGTGTGTTTACGAATAAAACTGTTTTTATTCTATTCTATTCTATTCTACTTCTTAGAGTCTGTTTGGAAAGTCAAGAGTCGTGGAATGTATTGGACCCCATAACATTTCACGATCTTGACTTTCCGAACAGACTTTATTATCAAACTTGATGCCTTGCATAACCTTTTTCAGTATGTTATTTTTACATAATATAATTATTTGAGTCTAATTCACGCTGATTGAAAACAATCGACGTCTAAAATCATAGGAAATCAAAACAAAACTGGCAATAAGGAGGTTATCATAGGTCAAACCCTACGTGTTTCAAAAACAGATCGATTGCGACAACTTTAATTAAACCGGCTAAGTCTGCCGGTTTTAATTGCAAGCCCACAGTCTTTTTGCAAACAAAATGATGGTCCAGATTAAAAGTTTTATTCTCAAAGTAACTGCAGTGCAGCAGCGCTTGTCCATTTTTTGTCCGGTGTTTTTAAGGCTTCGTACTGCGAATCCCTAGATTGAACTTTACGCAAAAATTCTATGAAAGTGTGTCGAATTTTTTAACAGTAAGCATAGAAGAATTTTGAAATTAATCAATATTTTTTATAATAATATAATTATGTGAATTAGACCAAAATGTTACTTTATACTTTTAGGTACTTATAAAAATGTAAGCATTTGTAAAATGTAAGTATTTGTAAAATTTATTGTAGGAACAAATTTTGTCGGTTAACCAACAACATACAAACTCAATTGGATCTGTGAGCGACCTGTCTTTAACCTTCTCATTTGGTCGTGTCATTTTTCACTTGCCCTCAAGTGGCTTAAGGAGCCTTATAAAGGTAAATTTAGTTTATGTGTATGTAAATACCGAATGATACAGACTATAGAGTAATAGATAGCTGGGCATTTTCAGAATTTGGGACCCCCCAATTAGCGAAAGTTGCTAACAAAAATTAACTCACTGACAGTTTTGTGACGATAATTAAGCCTGAAATTTCAATTAAAATATTGTTTTGTATTAATTATATAAACTTAAACCGATAATCTACATTCAGAATGTAAATAAAGTAAATTTTTAGACAGATTTTATGCGTAATTGTCGTCACAAAACTGACAGTGAGTTAATTTTTGTTAACAACTTTTACTAATTGGGGGACCCAAATTCTGAAAATGCCCAGCTACACCATTTGACCCCAGACACAGAAAATTGAAACCCATAATTATTAAAAGTCGTGAAAGATAACACTCGCACAAAAAGGCCATCAATATTCATAAGTAATGTGACAATTTATGTATCTACTTATCCCTTATTCCCGACACTCAGAAACCCAGAAATTTCCGCCGAAACTCCCAAAAGAAATTAAGACATTAACCAATGTCCTTGCAATTTTTCGTCATCAGTGGCATTTCCGCGACAGTGATCCTATCAGCCCATATCTGCCTTACGCCGTCGATCATAAGTGCGATTTTAGGGTGTTTAGGATCGGCGTATCCGTCTATTTGATCCGGCGTCGTGTTAAATTGAGGTTCCCGTACTGCGATAGGGAAATGGGATCTGTGCAATCGCGCAAGCCAATCGCCATTTAATCCTGGACGATGAAATGAGAAATGTTTTCAATTTAGAAAACATACAGAATAAAAACGTTTGGGAAAACAATATGCTTTTGTGTCGGGTGAAGCTTCGTTGTGAGTTTGTTTTAATTTTAATTATGAGTCTTTGTTGTTTAAACCACGATTTCCTCGATTTTGTTATTGCCGACTTATAAATTAAAATCTACTGCAGTGGAAGTGGTATTTTTGATTGCCGTTGCATTATTGCGTCTTTATTTTCTTCGTGTTACTATGTTTCAAACTGTATTTTTTTTTTTTAATTTTTAATTTATTGAAAACACTCATTTTCAAAGTTAGTACCTTAAATTATATTAAAAGACTTATTCTAGTGTTAATAGATAATAATATCAGTAGGTGATTATTGGGAGTTTCAAATCAAAGATTTGAAAACTCCCAATATCACTTCATATTTAGGACTCGTACTCAGGTTTATTGGTGATTTAAAACTCCCAATAGGTTTTCAGATGATTTAAAACTCCTAATCGGCTTTCTCATGATTTGAAACTCTCAATAGGTTTTCTGATGATTTAAAACTCCTAATCGGCTTTCTCATGATTTGAAACTCTCAATAGGTTTTCAGATAATTTAAAACTCCTAATCGGCTTTCTCATGATTTGAAACTCTCAATAGGTTTTCTGATGGTTTAAAAAGCACACAAGGTTTACGATTGCATATTTAGAATTAGAACTTGTGAACTGTAAAAGCGCAATCAGATTTTTAACTTAACATTTCGGATTCGTTCATTTGATTGAAACAGATGAAGTATGGTGTTCGTTGTTAAATGGTCCATTTCGAAAATGTAAGCCGTAAAGTTAAGTTAGGTATGATATTAAATAGCAAAAGCTTAACGCAACACACTCTCCGAGGTGGCCAATCTCAGATGTGGTCTCTCTCAAGCGTTTGCTCGATTGACAGTGGCGTTTACACACAACGTGTCTGATCAGCTCGTCAGCGTCGCAGAACACGAATGGACCCCCAAAGTGTGAACTCTGGTGTAGTCGCGTTTTACATGCATCGATTGAGTTTGACCCCTCCGGGTATGGGATTCCATATCTATCGACCGCGTAAATACAGAGATCCCCAAGTCTCGAATTCAACACTACATGCCTCGGTTGGCCAAGCCAAGGAATGGTTTACGTGTTGAGGTTGTCGGTCGTCACAACCCCGACATACTACACATCACCATTTTTATTTATATGAAACATTGTAAAAACTTTATAAGTGTGATGTAGACCCAGTTATGCTATTGGCTGTTTCGGATTACGTACTCCCACGTCATATCTACTACGAATTTTGTAATATATGGTTTAAAATAACGTATATAAAATATGATCTTCTTTGACACCCATAACAAAGAGTTCAGTATAAATTAAAGGCTAGCGTATGTCATATACTGCACTTTGCAAAGCAGAACTTTTCATAAAGATATAAGGTTCAAATTTTGATTATATTAAAATCATGACATACATTACCAGTACTCATCCTGCAATCACGAAAAGAAGACCTAAAGTAAAACTCACAAAACAAAATAAGCAATTCCTCCAAAGCTTACGCCTATTAAAATGAGTATATTAAACTTAACAGAACCTTTTGTCTTTGATAATTCTATCGAGAGCTTTGAATATCATTCATATAAACCATACGTCACAAGTTTCAATTTCAACGATGAAATA